>NC_068280.1:12323807-12526760 GCF_025860055.1 Xyrauchen texanus | reverse complement strand
ACAGAAGCAGACCTAATAGGAATTCTGTAATTGACACTTTTCACAAATGGCTAATTTCGGCAGCTGTAATTGTAATCTGAATTATTTTTCCGATTAACTGTGCAGCCCTGAATGATGAAGGCATATGTCACTATATGCATTTCCCGCAAAAATGTTCATGCTGCAAAGGGGCCTGAGTGTATGCACGTTTTACCCTTGGAAATTTCCAGGCACTGTGATCTTCCTGTTGACCAGGGCCTTCATGACTCTGCTGACCATCTCATAGAGAGAGCCAGACATGTTTTTATTAAGTTTCCCTCAAAACGTCTCTCCACCTCCTCCCTGAAGAATTAGAGAGAAAAGATAATACGGCAAGACGACACCAGGCTTAGAGATGATCAGAGTGTTTTTAAAGGGATAGTTCACCCCAAAGTGAAAATTCTCTCATAATTTACTCATTCTCATGTCATCCCAGATGTGAATGACCTCACTCTCCACTTTTTTCCTCTGCAGAACACAAATAAAGATTTTTAGAAGAATATCTTAGCTCTGTAGGTCCATACAATGCAGGTGAATGGAGACCAACATTTTGGAGACTAAAATACTTACATTTGGGCCTGTTCTCATCCAATTGGATCACTTCAGTAGACATGGATTAAACCACCGGAGTATTATGGATTACTTTTATACTGCATTTTTGAGCTTCAAAATGTTGGTCACTATTCACTTGCATTGTATTGTCACTACAGAGCTGCATAATTCTTCTAAAAATCTTTGTTTGTGTTCTGCAGAAGGAAGAAAGTCATACACATCTGGGATGGCATCATCTCTGTAAGATAATTTTCTTACAGCGATGATAAAACACTTTGTCATATACAGTGCATCTCTTCAAAAACAGCTGTTTTTGTAAAGGTTTACTCATTATCAGTTAATTCAAAATAGTTATTTAAATTACTAAAAAATACTGAAAAACTTTCAATTTGAAAATTAAAATGGATTATGAAAAATATAACTTATGAGGGATTTGAAAAACGATTTGCCTGTCCTGGCTGTGGTGTGGTGTGGTGTAGTGGCTAAAGCATATTAGTAACCAAAACGTTGCTGCATCAATCCCTATAAGAAGTGAGCCAAAAACAATCAATGTTGTGCCCTTCAGGGTCACTGACATAAGTCCACTTTGGATAAAAGCATCAACTAAATGACTACATGCTCTAATATCCAAATCAGAAAAGTCAATAGATTTTTGTTGAAGTGAAACAGCTGTTCCGGAAGAGTTTTTTTTTTTGATACACAGAAATATATCAAAGAATTAATTTCTCTTTGATATTACATTTGTTTTCAGTCTTAGCACTTGTTTATTTCTAACACTGCTTTTAGGATATTTCCAGATTCCCCTCACACGCTTCACCATTGTCCATCGCTCTCTGTCTCTCTCTGCTCCACTCTCTCTCTCTCTCACTCACTCATTCATGTTGAGAGTGAGGTTGATGTCCTCTTCTTTGGAGAACAAAAGAATGAGAAAATGATAGCGAGTTTGACCCTGTTTAATGGGAGGGTCCAGACTGATCTGAAAGAGAATAAATGGAAGGGGGTTCTACTGTAGTATCAACATTATCATTACATATTAGAGGAATATTTTGGGTTCAATACAAGTTCAAATCAGTCGACAGCATTTGTTACATAATGTTGTCAAAAAAACTTGTCCCTCCTTTCCTTTAAAAAAGCACAAATCTGTGTTCCAGTGAGGCACTTACAATGAAGTTGAATGGGGCCAATATATAAACATTAAAATACTCATTGTTTCAAAAGCATAGCCACAAGACTATGATGCTAACATGATTTTAGTGTAATAAAATCACTTACTAACCATTTCTGTGTAAAGTTATAGCCAATTTTACAACTTTGCTGCTATGATGACATAACACCATAAAATATAAACCCTAAAACAACTGTAAAAATTACGATTAAAACAACTTTACAGCTCAAATAATACAATAAATGTTTTACAAAGTGCATTTTGCCAAGTGCTTTTATAAAATTATAAGCTTCACATTTCTGCTTTTTAAACCCTCCAAACATTGGCCCCATTAACGTCCATTGTAAGTGCCACACTGCAACGTGGATTTTTGCTTAATAATTTTTTTGTGGTAATCAACATTACGCCACAAATGCAGTCAATTGAGTTTAACTGATATTGAACCCGGAATATTCCTTTAATATTACATTAAGGACTTCTGGCCCCTTTATCCTTATCCTAAAGATGGATCTAGACATAAAGCGATTGTTTTAAAGGCTGTGATGTCCCACTCACCACAAAGAACATCTGCCGCTGGTCTTTATGAGGTAACAGGAAGAGGCGGAGCACGGTGGTGTAAGGGATCTTGTAGTCAAACGTCTTACCGTGCAGATGGAGGAATGTGGGATAAATACGAATATCGTACCTAAAGAAGGAAGAACCCTATCAAACTATGCAAGTGCACACTTTTTTATTTTTAAAGGGATAGTTCAACCAAACATGAAAATTCTGTCATCGTTTACTCACGCTCACGTCTAAACCTATATGATATTCTTCTGTGGAATACAAGGCGATATTAGGCAGTATGTTAGTCTCAGTCACCATTCACTTTCATTGCATATGTTCCAATACAATAAAAGTGAATGGTGACTGAGGCTAACATTCTGCCTAACATTTCCTTTTTTTATTCCACAGAAGACAGTAAGTGATATGGGTTTTGAATGATATTAATGTTAGTAAATGATGACATAATTTTCATTTTTGGGTGAACTATACCTGTAATGAGAAAGGAGAGAGGTGTGTGGTAAATATATATGTGTGTGTGTACCTGCCCCTGGGTGTGAGGCACTGCAGCTCTCTGAAGATACACACAGCATCTCCTGTAGCCTGGATCACATCTGCCTTAGACAGAACATTCTGGGCAAATGCCTAAAACAACAATATATTTACCTGTTATGTGTGTATATGATGGTAAATTACAGTGACTTCATGGCTTTGATATTTGCAACTCCAAGTGAAATGTTTTGATTTTTTAAGTGCATGTAATGATTATTACTTGGTAGACTATGCCATCTGTTGGTCATTGTGAGGAAAATACAAATTAATGACAGTCTTTTCAGTGTCTAGGTAGATTCAATGCAGTGTTACTGTTGTTAACAAGATCTAAAATTAAACCTAAATGACAACATTTCCGTTAAATTAAACTATACTTAGAAAACCCGAAACTCAAATAAAATATATTTTCATGACACACTGTATCCGTATGATAAGATTTCAAATCTTTGTATACAACCCACCTTAATTAAACATGAAAATGCCCCTAGATAACACTAGACCACCCAGATAAATTGAACAGTGTTTAACCCTTTAAGCTCTGAAAGTGTTTCAGTGCATGAGCAGAATTAAAGACTTATAACTTATAATGATAAATAATGAGACTGCAGCCTAATTTTTTTCTTTTTTTCTTAGTTTTCTGATTTTACATTGTATATCTCAGGGTGTAAATAAGGTAGATCTTAAAAACTGCTTTTGTTTTGTCACCTGTAACTGAGTAAGATTTTGTGTTGATACAACAAAGCAATCAAAGTTTATAGCATAACAAATATCCTTATAGCATACTAAATTCTCCAAGTGTCCAAAAGCCTCTCTAAACAAATAAAACATAATAATTGAACATAAGAACGAAATACACATGCAAATACAAATTCTCTTTCTCCAAATCATGCAGACATGAGTAACAAGATCTCATTCAGTTCCATTCTGTGTCATTTGAGCCATCATTGAGTATGTGTAATGTATTTGGCGCCATCTCATGGTGGCCATATGTAATTAGAGTGGACCCCTTTCTCTGTCCATATTTGGATGACTTCCACCTATGGTTTCAATGATCAGAAACCTAATATGAATGGTTTACCATTCTATGATGCTGGACATCATGCTACATAATTTTCGATGAAGTCATCTGTCATCTGATCCAGGAAAGCTAACATGTTTTCAGTCAGATTTCACATTATGTGCTGTGTGCACATTGTGCTTTGTGTGGATTATCTAATGATCTTTGCATCCAATTACATTGTGAGGGCACGTTTTAACAGGAGTCCCCTCCTCTTGGTAATGGTATGATATGTTTTGTTCTGTGTATGTTTTGCAAAGTTATAAGCGAAAACACAGCTTTTAAGCAACACCTGTTTACATGTAACATGTACTGTACGTCAAAGATTTGTCTTAGCTCATACTCGCTATATTTTTGTCTCTGAGTAAAACAAATAGACTGGTTGTTTTCTATGCTTTGAGAGCTTTCTAATAACATATAACACATGGCTATTTGATCAGTTTGATGATTTTACCGATTCCAATAATATGTACAGTGCAAACGAAACACTTCTGATTTGTCTGCAAATTTCAAAGCACTTGTTCAGTTTTGGTCATAATGCCTACATGTATTGTAAAGAACAGCTTCTAATCTTTTAAATAACACCTATTTTGTGTTGGTAAAGACTGTAGTCTTTCTTGGTGGGCCCACAAGCAGGTCAATCAAAGCTTAAAGGGTTAAACCATTTTAACTGTATTAATATTAAAGGTGCACTTAGTAACATTTGTTGTGAGGCGGTGATGTAACATCATGCAAAAACAAAGTTTTCAGTTATTGATATAATTGAAAAAATCTGCTTTCGAGTCAGCCATGATTAATATATTCAGTGAGTGAAAGTGTCCAATTAAAGGGTATTATTGAGATAAATCGAGTAATATTTAGCTGGTCATATGATCGCAACATGCCGGTGATCATGTATGTGCATCCAGCACAGTGTAGAATAGAGCAGCATTTTCTCTTCTAAGACTGAAGAGAAAGAGTCTTTTTCAAAAATACTAATCTACTCATACTAGTTCTTTTACTTTAAAAGTTAAGCAAACTAAACTGAACCATAAAACATAGAAAATGAAAAATAAACCCAAACTAACAATCATAGAGTGAAAACTACTGAGAACTAAACATTAAAATAAAGCCCTAGTTCAATGAACCACAAACAATCATGGGGACATTTAGAAACACATGGGCACACATTACACGCACTTACATCCACAGGGTCTGAACCTTCATCTCCTGGGGTGGGCGGTACATAGAAGCGCACCTCCATGAGGGAGACCTCTGTGTCATCGTTCTGATGAAACTCCAACGTGACCTCATTCTTTCCTGTTGCACACTGAGATACACTGGAGAGTGGAATCTCAAATGCAGGACTGTCACTCACCTCAAACGAGAGCAACGGTCCTGAAAAGTGTGCAAAGTTACAAGGAAAACATTGGTTATACGTGAACAGAAAGGCAAAATTCATGCACCTCAGGACACACATGATTGTGAAAAAGATTTCCCAAGAATCTGCACATACAATTTACTGTAACAAATTCTGTCATAATTTACTCACCCTAATGTTGTTCCAAACCTGTATTACTTTCTTTCTTCTGTGGAATACAAAAGGGGATGTTATGCAGATTGTTCACCGTGTCAGTCACCATTCACTTTCACTACAACTTTTTTCTTCCATTCAATGAAAGTTGGCTGAGGCTCTCAGTCTGCCTAACATCTACATTTAGGTTCCATGGAAGGAAAAAAGCCATAAGGATTATAGGTTTGGAACAACATGAGGGTCAGTATATTATAACATAATTTAAATTTTTGGTTTAATAATCCCTTTAACCACCTGAGAACCGAGCATGACTGCTGTGTGTATTTTCCATTTACTTTTTGGATTTGTAACTAGTAGCACCTGATAAACATGCATAAAAATATATAACATCATTTCTAGAGCAAACATTATTCCTAAAAAATGGATGTCCACATATGTGGACATGAGGACTAAGTTTTAACTATAGAAAGTGAGATTTTTCTTTTTTTTTTTTTTATCAAATTGTTCATTATGTTTCCAGGAGTGTTGGTTATTCAAGTTTTTGAAACATTACAGACATCCCAGCTGATTTTCTGTAAAGCTGCTTTGCAACAGCATCATCCAATCACTGCCAACCATGTTCAAACAAAATTATACCTTATAAATTCAGAATGTATGTATTGATTCCATTGACCACATGTTGAGTGGTTCAAACATCATCTGCAGCCTGAAATTTTACTTTTGGTCAGATGTTTGGAGTGAATGCAATTAGCTGCATAGAGAGCTATAGAATGCTCCCTTGCTCCCTATTTAGTGAATGACTTAACCTCCAGTGTGCTGTTTGTCTGTACTGGTCTCAGAACAGTTCAAAATGCACCTAATTCCATATATAATAGCAAAAAAATTCTCAATGTAAAAATGCACAGTTAATATAGGATTTCTAATGAAAACCTTGTGCTATTGTACAGATTAGTGTACATTGTGTTTATCGGGGTGGTGTTTCGCAATAAATCGCTCAAATATTAATAATGTCACATTGGATGAAACTAGAGACATTAAACTTTTGACCCAAACAGGTTTCAATGTAAAAACTTAATTAGGTGTCTTAACAGATATAGTTTGTTGCCGTTTCTCCTAAAGACATACTCCGCTGTGATTGGCGCCATGTTGTTTTGTCACATGACTTCGTGCATCGAGAGTGTCCTGAACTGAGATCAGTTGGTTTAAATTAAATTAAATTATGTGTTGGATATAGCAAATTCAAAATACAACATCCACATATGTGTTCACGGGGTTGAACGAGGTTAAAGTTCTTTCTTTATATGTATCATTTATTTCCATTATGTATTATTGCAAAACCATTCAACCTACAGATCAAGGCAACTTGAGTTAAAATTACAGAATATAAAACCTGGTATTCATGTGAAAATTGTATTGCGACAGGTACTGACCGCCGAATTTAGCAGTGCCCCAATTCCAGCCCTTCACACACATATCTTTCTCTGCCAACTCCACTTTGTAGTTGGCTTTAAAGTACTCTGTAATCTTCTCCAAGTCCTGTACATAAAGAGACTGATGAAAACTTGGACAGTTGAGGCACATTTTTTTATCAATGAAACTAAAAGCATTTGCTATTCTCAGACTCACAGCATCTTTGAAGCCGTCATATTTGTAGATATGACCAGTGCTGGTGGACAGTTTGATGCCGTGACCCAGACAGACTCTCCTCCACTGGGCTTGAGTGAGCTCAGGAACGGAAATGGTGTCCACCTTTCCAGTCTTGTTGTTTTTATACACCACTGTCTGCTTAGTGAAGCGCAGACGCCCATCATTCTACAGACATAAGGGTAAAGATCAGTGCTTTTGTATGCAATTGCGTCATTGATTGCCGAAGAATTGTCAATGTTCAGTGTTAGTACACAATTATAACATGGTTATAACATCAATTGTTCATTTGAATGCATATCTTCAGTCAAAACAACATTACATGCTGCAGACACACTCTTTTATTAGTTTCCATCATGCAAATAAGACTATATGTTTTTCTGATGTGATATTGCTCTTAAAGCTAGTTCTCACCCAGGTGCCCTTGACCTCCTGATAAATTTCATTGAATTCCAGAGTGTCACTCATGGCAGCAACTCCAGCTTAGACAGAGTGCACCTGTGACGTTCTAAAAATGCGACAGCAGGGGTAAAGTTATTAATATGCATTACACAATACTTTTTTATAGCATTCTCTATATTATTCTTCAACCTATAGTATAATGAATTTAACCACATTATATGACTCGAGAGGCTTCAGAAAGGGTCTCGTGCCATTAGGGTAGCATAATTTTTATTGCAGTTTCCACTGCTTTGTTTTGGCTTTAAATATGTAGCTTTGTGCAGTAAAATAATGTTTAGGCATGACAGTGCACCTTGTTGGATGTATAAACAAATAGATTTAGCTAGCAAAGCTACAGTTTTCAGACATTCAATAGAGGCCAGTAATTTTTTTCCTTCTATTTTGTGACGGGCGACACGGGTTTTTGATTTAAAGACAGACCTTAACAAGTTTGTTTAAAGCACATTAATAGCATAGAAAATAGATATGTTAGGTTTTTGAATCGGTATTACATATCCAGCGAGAGGATCAAGGCAGACTCCCGTTTTCGTGATGTCCAGTTCGTAAACGAATCGTTCTTTTGAACCGGTTCTTTTTAGTGAACGTGTTGAACTATTTAACCAAATCGGACTGAATCGTTTGAAACAGTTCCCGTCACTGATCAAAGATTTACTCTTTCAGGGGCGGCTGTGGCTCAGTTTTAAAAAATGTTTTATTAAATATCACAAAGCATAAAAGCAATACAGATAAACATGGAAAAAACAAAACAAAAAAGACAAAGATACACAAATACAAATAAGTTGCCAGGGTAAAGAAAAAAAAAAAGAAACAAGAACAAGAACAATGCAATGCATTTACTTTAAGAGGACAAAATTGAAGAATATAGAGATACAGTTTTCAATGCTTTGGGATAGTTTCCATGTATTTGTCTAGATCATCTTTGAATAGAGAAAAGAGAGGTTTAGAGCCAGTACATTTTTGCTTATGTATGTGAAATTTAGCTAGAAGGAAACACAAATGAATTATGTAATATTGACCTGTTTTCTCTTTAAGTAGTCAAACAAACCAAAGAAAACATTTAAAACAGAAAGAAAAGTCACTTACAAAATAAGATTGGATAAACATTAACAAAACTGACCTGATCTGATTTCTCTGTGTGGGTACATTGCCAGAATGACATCTTCCTCAGGAGAGTGACAAAAACAGCAATTCACTTCAATGTCTGACTTATATTTCCTAAGAAAGGTTTTGGTTGGGTAACATTTGCATTTACATTTGTGAATTCATTTAAATGTTATTTATTTTACTTTATTGGTAAGCAGATACTTATGAGAAAAAAGATTATCTCTTTCTGGAAGAGAGCTCTGATTTTATCATTATTTTTTTGTTGCTCTACAGAAAAGCATACATTTCCGATCATGTCAGTTAGGTTCAAAGAGTAAGTACATGGCCATGGAAATGTAGAACATTGCAATAGAAAAGACACTCCACAGGGAATTGCATTGAAAACAATAGCATTCATTAGCAGTAATAGGAATTTTATATTTCTGTAAAAAATCTAAATAGTTGTAAAGTCTACCCTGTCTGTGGTTCAGTTGGTGGAGCGGGTCGGCCACTATCGCAGGTTTGGTGGTTCGAATCAAAATTGCCGAAGTGTCCTTGGGAAAGACACTAACTGAACCCCAAGCTGCTCTCAATGGCAGGCTAGCGCCTTGGTGTACGAATGTGTGTGTGAATGAGTCACAGTGTAAAGCGCTTTGAATACCGTAAAGGTTAAAAGGCGCTATATAAGTGCAGACCATTTACTCTATCTTAACCTGTCTCTCGGATGTGAGAGAGTTGGATCATGGTCTGTGTAAAAAAGGGTGAGTTTATTAAGACTAGTTTAATCACTTTGTATGCTTTAAACATGTAGAAAATCCACGTTCGTATCAGTGACTGTATTGCGTGCATTAGGTGCAAAACTTTAATGGAAGATATGTTGTAAGATCATTGAATGAAACACTGATGACAATAAACTTATTATAACTTAATTAAATAAAATTTTATATGCAGCAATATGCCCTAACATGTGTTTAAGCGTGTATTCTACGACGCATGCGTATTAGCATGATATATAGTGACGTCATTACGTGATGACGTAAATGAACCGGTGAATTGGTTTTTTTAACCAGTTCGTTGAAATGAACCGGTTCGCGGAAAAGAATCGGACTTCCCATCACTATCCAGTATGCGCGGATATGCGGAGAGCAGCTTTTTTTTTATTTATTTTTTTTAAGTCATCTTTATTGCCAAAAAAAAGGATACAAATCACAAGTTACTTATCAAAATATACATAACAATATACAAACATAATCCGTCAACAAAATACAATAGAGTTTTGCCAGGGGAAGCTATAGGTCATTATAACGACGTCATCACGCAGCGTGCGTGGCTCCTCCCTTGGTATTACATTTCAGTCATTGTTTTGTAAACGAACCACAAAGCAAACGTCTAAAAAGCCCGTTGTTGAAGATTGCTGTCAGTTTTCGAAAATAGAGTATCATCTGATCAAATGACTGTCCAGCAACATTTAGGTGTGGTAAATATTCTGTAGTGGATTACATATATCTGATGCACATGTATTTAACTTTGGGAGCATTGTTGATTTCATTGCATAAGATCGTTAGACCACCTTTGCTGACCATTTTCATGCTATTTGTTTTTAATGGATCATGGGCATGCTACACTTACATTGTTAATGCATTGGAACGTAGGAATTGTCATGTTCACCCAGGACACATGCTTTAACTGAAATGTTTAATCACACAATATTTCATTTCAGATATGACACCTAAGCGTGGCCTCATCACCGACACATATAAGGTTGTAAAGAAAGCAAGGAGAGGTGGCAAGAAAGACAAGTCTCCTTCGCCACCAAGAGCAGGTGGGACAGTGTGCATGTGCATATATAAATAAAAGTAGATGTATGCAAAGCGAATTGGTTTGTTATCTCTAAACTGGAGCATGTTTTGTAACTATGTAACAAACATGTTATTACTACCCAGAGCCTGAGCCCCCACAGCTGAGTGAAAGAGAAAAAGAACTACTGGAGCTGAAGAAGTTTGATTTGGACTGGAGGTTCGGACCATGCACAGGTACTGTAAGCCATGCCTTTTATCAACCATCAGTCATGTGCAGGTTTGCAGGATGCTGTTTATTAAGTAAATGAAAACCATGTCATATATATAACCTATATATATATATATATATATATATATATATATATATATATATATATATATATATATATATATATATTTTGTCTTATTTTTATTTGTATACATTTTTTTTATTATTATCTCTGTCTTGTTGCTGTATGTGTAAGCATACTTTGCAATAAAGCTCATTCTGATTTTGATGTTATTCCTGTTTGATGTTATGTAATACAGAATGTGGCTTCTGTATTCTGTATTATACAAAACTAAAAACTGTCAGTCTTTTCACTTAGAGGTCTTGAATTCATGTATCACCAGCTTTGTCCGTGTGTGTGTGTGTGTGTGTGTGTGTGTGTGTGCTTGTGTTAGGGATCAGTCGACTGCAGAGATGGGAGAGGGCCGCACTGCATGGGATGGATCCCCCACAGGAGATTAAAGACATTCTACTGAAGGAGAAAACTGACCGAGAGTACACACAGAGGTATCACAAACACACACTCATATGATCTCTCCCTTTTATGCATGCAGAAAGGAACAGAACAAGTCAAATCTTGTGTCACTATACTTGTCATTCTGTCTGTGTTTCAGTCTCTGGAGCGACTATCCACTCTGAAGAACAGGGAAAAAGGCAGAATTTGGTGGAAGGAAAGAAAATAGTCTTTGTTTTTGATTGTTTGACATTTTGTACCAAGTGTTTGACCAGTTACACTACACTTTATTAAAAAAAAATATCCAAATGCTATTAATGTTGATTCTTCCTTAACAATGGTGTACTTTGTACTGTATCTGCCACACACATTCTTATGTCATATGCATCTTATTAGAAGTTTATATACTGTAACTCTATGGTCTTTTTAAAGGTACAGTAACCTTGAGGAAATTCTAGTCTGATTTCAATGGTTAATATAAAAAAAACCTACACTCACTGAGCACTTTATTAGGAACCCCTGTACACCTACTTATTCATGTGATTATCTAAACAGCCAATCATGTGGCAGCAGTGCAATGCATAAAATCATGCAGATACATGTTAGGAGCTTCAGTTAATGGAAAAATGTGATCTCAGTGATTTCGACAGTGGCATAATTGTTGGTGCCAGACAGGCTGGTTTGAGTATTTCCGTAACTGCTGATTTCTTAGTATTTTCATGCAGAACAGTCTCTATAGTTTACTCAGAATGGTGCCAAAAACGTCCTGTGAGCGGCAGTTCTGTGGACGTAAACGCCTCGTTGATGAGAGAGGTCAAATTGGTTCGATCTGACAGAAAGGCTACGGTAACTCGGATAACCGCTCTGTACAATTTATAGTGAGCAAAATAGCATCTCAGACTGCACAACACATCGAAACTTGAGGCAGATGGGCCATAAAAGTAAATACCACGTCAGGTATTTTATTAGGACCTTAGAGTTCCTAATTAAGTGCTCAGCAAGTATACATTTTTAGTACATAAACCACATACTTGACATAGAAGAGTTTCAGAAGTATACAGAAAAAATGGTAAATAGGAATGTGTTTTAGGATTTTATGTCTGTGATCACTTGTTGATCACTTGCAGACAGCTGAGTAACACTTTACAATAAGGTTCCATTTGTTAACTGCAGTTAATGCATTAGGTATCATGAACTAACAATGAACAGTATATTTTTTTACAGCTTTTATTAATCTTTGTTTATGTTAGTTAATAAAAATACAGTCGTTCATTGTTAATTCATGTTAGTTCATAGTGCATTAACTAATGTTAACAAATACAACTTTTGATTTTAAAAGTTTATTACTATATGTTGAAATTAATATTAACAAAGATTAATAAATGCTGTATTGCTCATTGATAGTTAACTAATGCTGTTAATGAATGTAAATGTATTGTAAAGTGTTACCACAATTGTTTGCATAGAAATAACATTAATTTGTGCATTTTTAACTGTTAAATTAAGCTTTACATTAAGGCATATTTGTAACATACAGTGAGGAAAATAAGTATTTGAACACCCTGCTATTTTGCAAGTTCTCCCACTTAGAAATCATGGAGGGGTCTGAAATTGTCATCGTAGGTGCATGTCCACTGTGAGAGACATAATCTAAAAAAAAAAATCCAGAAATCACAATGTATGATTTTTTAACTATTTATTTGTATGATACAGCTGCAAATAAGTATTTGAACACCTGTCTATCAGCTAGAATTCTGACCCTCAAAGACCTGTTAGTCTGCCTTTAAAATGTCCACCTCCACTCCATTTATTATCCTAAATTAGATGCACCTGTTTGAGGTCGATTAGCTGCATAAAGACACCTGTCCACCCCATACAATCAGTAAGAATCCAACTACTGACATGGCCAAGACCAAAGAGCTGTCCAAAGACACTAGAGACAAAATTGTACACCTCCACAAGGCTGGAAAGGGCTACGGGGAAATTGCCAAGCAGCTTGGTGAAAAAAGGTCCACTGTTGGAGCAATCATTAGAAAATGGAAGAAGCTAAACATGACTGTCAATCTCCCTCGGACTGGGGCTCCATGCAAGATCTCACCTCGTGTGGTCTCAATGATCCTAAGAAAGGTGAGAAATCAGCCCAAAACTAAACGGGAGGAGCTGGTCAATGACCTGAAAAGAGCTGGGACCACCGTTTCCAAGGTTACTGTTGGTAATACACTAAGACGTCATGGTTTGAAATCATGCATGGCACGGAAGGTTCCCCTGCTTAAACCAGCACATGTCAAGGCCCGTCTTAAGTTTGCCAATGACCATTTGGATGATCCAGAGGAGTCATGGGAGAAAGTCATGTGGTCAGATGAGACCAAAATAGAACTTTTTGGTCATAATTCCACTAACCGTGTTTGGAGGAAGAAGAATACCATCCCAAGAACACCATCCCTACTGTGAAGCATGGGGGTGGTAGCATCATGCTTTGGGGGTGTTTTTCTGCACATGGGACAGGGCTGACTGCACTGTATTAAGGAGAGGATGACCGGGGCCATGTATTGCGAGATTTTGGGGAACAACCTCCTTCCCTCAGTTAGAGCATTGAAGATGGGTCGAGGCTGGGTCTTCCAACATGACAATGACCCGAAGCACACAGCCAGGATAACCAAGGAGTGGCTCTGTAAGAAGCATATCAAGGTTCTGGCGTGGCCTAGCCAGTCTCCAGACCTAAACCCAATAGAGAATCTTTGGAGGGAGCTCAAACGCCGTGTTTCTCAGCTGACAGCCCAGAAACCTGACTGATCTAAAGAAGATCTGTGTGGAGGAGTGGGCCAAAATCCCTCCTGCAGTGTGTGCAAACGTTTGACCTCTGTAATTGCAAACAAAGGCTACTGTACCAAATATTAACATTGATTTTCTCAGGTGTTCAAATACTTATTTGCAGCTGTATCATACAAATAAATAGTTAAAAAATCATACATTGTGATTTCTGGATTTTTTTTTTAGATTATGTCTCTCACAGTGGACATGCAACTACGATGACAATTTCAGACCCTTCCATGATTTCTAAGTGGGAGAACTTGCAAAATAGCAGGGTGTTCAAATACTTATTTTCCTCACTGTATCTACACTGTAAAAATGATAACCCAAAGAACGTGCTTCATGTGGTAACATGTTAATTAACTGGTTTGTTTCAAGTCAAAAATATTATTTAACAACACAGAATACATTAGATTACACCAATAAATCGAATTTTAACGTTTAGGAGTTTAAATATCTCATTAAGGAAACAAATGCAGGTTACCACTTTTTACAGTGATAATATGAATAACAGCAGCTTCTCAAGAGAGAATGATATTAATTAGCAACCGATATTAGGGCAAATAATTATGGTTGCAATAGAAATAGTTCAGATCCCTTTCCACACCGTCGCCCTTGACGGGAATTTCTCTGCTAACTTTGAAGATGGATTATGTGTGTTTGAACGAATTCGGTGCAAGAGAATAAGAAGACTGCAACGGTGGGGTTGTCATATTGACCACATACTATATAATAATGACCCAGTATCCCTGAACTAACGCCTCACGTCGTTTGCTACAGCACACCTTACTTGAGTGACAGACAGATGGATGCAGGGGAAGGGCTTTATTATTGACCTTTATTATTATGTTGTCCCGCCTCCTTGGATAGACTCATTGGCTCATTATCGCGTCACTTAACATTACCGTGGCATAAATGGTTTATGTAAATGTCAAATGATTCGGCGTATGCTGTCGCATGCAACGGTCACTGGCTAAACAGAACGCTACAGTGCGGATGGATGCCCCGCCCTCCTGCAGCAAGAGATAGAAGGCGGGATTATCAAAACGAGAATGAAAATGATTTGCCAGTCCATCCGTCAAGATGATGTTCTGAATGCTCACTGGCTGCAGAGCTGCAACGTTAATAAAGCACCTACGGTAATAATGTCGCCCAGTGACCTAGTATTAAATAAAGCGACGGTTATGGAGATAGCGCAGGATTAATACGCACGCCAACGGCTTCGCAGTTTACAATACTACCGGCAAAGTAAACATTCAGCAAGACTTGATTGACAGCGTCGAAAACTCAAAAAAGCAGTCGTGATTCATTTGGCTGGATTCTTTCTGTAGAATTTTCCGGATCATGCTGAAATCAGTAGGAAATCGCATAGCAGAAAACCATAATTTGCCTTGAACAGCGCTATCTCTCTGTCTCTCTCTCTCTCTTGGCCCTGCTGGATTCGAACAGTAGATAGATCGAGCTACAATACAACACAGCATTGCCTTATTTTTGGGATATTCTCTATTGTCGCAAGGTCAAGGTTTATTATAACGGAAGGTATTGGTTTGCAGAGGACTGAATTGCAGTTCTACTGGTGAGTAAGTTGTTGTCAGCATCATGCTGTGTTTGATATTACAGTACAGTCAAATAGAGAGGGAAATATCGATCACTGTGCCTGCAGGATCGGTCATTTTTTAGATGGGATCTGATCAGCGGTGTGTGTGCGGATTTTGCCCAGTCAGCTGATGAACAAACTTGACAGCAAAATGAACAATTCACGGTTTAAAATGAGTCTCTGTTGTTTACATTTGCACCTTCAAATGAGCCACGCCGCAAAATATTATGGAAACACTTAGTCTCTTATGAAATTAAATTGCATGCGTCTTCTAATGCCGTTGAAGGAAATATATTTTCCTAAAAAAAAAATCACCTGAATAATTTGCAGGTTACAGGTGCGCATCAGGAGTTATTTAGGCAGATAACTGGATAAACACGTTTGTTTAGCAGTTACACAGTCCCGATTTGTAAAGATACTGTTTACATGCACTCAGTAATTTGTTTTAAATATGTCGTCGTGGATGCAGAATCATTCAAATACAAAAGTTTTCAGTGAAGGATGCCGTTGTAGAAATTGACGCTTCACAGTCAGCCATGATCAATTTAAATGTCCGATGACAAGGTGGTTACTGAGATTAAGCAAATAGTATTCGACTGGTCATGTGATCCTAACATGGCGGCTCCCATGAGGAGACTCTCTCCATGTATATTTAATCAGCTTTTATAAGGTTACTTGTATGATTGGAGTCTTTATCTCACGTGAGCGGTCATGGTTTTCTACAAATATAAAAAAACATACAATTTATTTCTTTAGGAATAGCACTTTTTGGAAACCAATTACTGAGTACTCCTTTTAATATGGAAAGTTAACTTAAATGAATGTTCCTGGCTCAGCAAAGCATTTGTGGCATATGCTAATGCTAAAAAAATAATTCCAACTTGCACCTTGTTTATTTAAAAAAGCAAAAATCGTGGTTTGAGTTGGAGCCAATAAAATAAAAATATAAACAATAAAGGAATATTATGGGTTCAACACAAGTTAAGATCAGTTTACAGCATTTTAAACTGTTGATTACCACCAAAAATGATTTAGACTCGTGTCTTCTTTTCTTCAAAACATGCAAAAATCGAGGTTACAGTTAGGCAAGTGAATGGGGCCAATTTTTGAAGGGTTAAAATGCAGAAATGTGACGCATATCATTTTATAAAAGCACTTACATTAATTCTTCTGTTAAAACTCATGTATTATTTGAGCTGTAAAGTTTAAATCATTATTTTTACAGTTGTTTTAGGGTTTATTAACAGTAGTACATCATCATGGCAATGAAGATGTTAAATTGGATATAAATTTACACACACAAGGTTAGTAATCTTATCACACTAAAATCATGTTAACATGCATATTGTTCATGTCTTGTGGATATACTTTTGAAACCGTGAGTATTTTAATGTTTACGGATTTGCTTCCATTGAAGGTGCCTCACTGGAACCCAGATATTTGCCTTTTTTTTTTTTTAAAAGAAAAGGAGGTATAAGTCACTTGAAAAATGGTAAAAAAAAAAAATACAAATAATAATAATTGCCAATATTGAGGTTAACTTGTACAGAACGTGGCATATTCCTTTAAAATACATGCTGTTTCAAAGTATAGCCACAAGATATAAACATTATATGTATTAACATGATTTTAGTGTGATAAAATCACAATATTGTATATTTATTTATTTTTTAAAGAAACAATGGACAAGTCCACATTATTATTGTGGTAATCAGCAATATGCCATAAATACTGTCGAGCTTGCTCAATCAACTTGTATTGAACCTGGAACATTCATTTAAGAATGTTCACAGAGACCTGCATGGAAATGTAAAAGTGTCTTCTTTTTCTTCTATAGGGATGGACAATGCCCATACTAAGACGGTTGAGGAGGTGCTGGGATATTTCAGTGTCAACGAGACAACAGGACTGAGCTCTGAGCAGTTAAGGAAGAGTAGGGAACGATGGGGCACGAATGGTACTGTATATTACTCCGCAAATGCACAACCTAACAAGCATCACTTATGCCAAAAGGCAGACACAACACAGCATTTATTACATGTCATACAAGTGATTTGTGCAATATGAAAAACAAATATGTAATGATGAGATTTAATTTAACCTTATACCTTATCCTTTCTTTTATTTTGCTCCAATCTGTGCCACAGAGTTACCTGCAGAAGAAGGTGAGACATTCCTCTGGGTGTGTGTAATTATTAGCAGAGCTTTCATCATATTCTCTGTGCTAAAAACCTCTCGGAGCTTACCTTGGTTGCATGTGGGATGCTAGTTGTGTAGCTAATTGGAGTTATTATTGGATTCCCTTGAGGAAGTTTGTAGAGGTTTTTATTAGCTTTTTTGCTTTACAAATCTTGATTAAATGTCAGTCAGAAATACAGTGCTTGTTGAGGTTTTCAAAGATTTTTGCTTTCTGTACGTTATTAGTCACTTTATGGAAGGTGATTTTGAAACTTTGTTGATACTCATTAGTGACCGTGTGCCTCTCTTTAAACCGTGTCCTCTTTGTTTGTGTGGTATGTATTTACAGGGAAGTCACTATGGGAACTTGTTCTGGAACAGTTCGAGGATCTGCTTGTTCGGATTCTCCTTCTTGCGGCCTGTATTTCTTTTGTAAGTATAAACGGACAAAATAATTGGAAAGAGTTGGACCACTTGTAAAAAAAATTAAAAAATTAATGGATTGAATAGTAATGCTCAAAGGGGTCATGAAATGTTTTATTTATTTTATTTTTATATATATATATATATATATATAAATATATATATATATATATATATATATATATATATATATATCTCGTTTTATTATCTTCCCTGAGGTCTACTGATAATGTTAGTAAAAAATATATATATTTTCTTTTTTGCATTAAAACATTTAGTAATATATGATTATTGTCCACCCTGTCTCTGGCTCTCTGTCTGAAAACACTTGGTTTTGGCTTAAGTGCCTCCTTTAAACTTCAGCATAAATGCCCACTGTTCTGACTGGCTAAAATCGGTCAGCTCCTCATCAGCCATTTTTGAAACTCAATCTGAGGATAATGAACAAGCTCCACAACATTATAAAACAAAATTTCAGGGGTTACACATAATGCAAATCCAATGCATTGCATCTGAATATATTAAACTGTTCAAGCTCAACTGTTAACATTTCCACCCTGTCTACACTGGACATGACTCACATCGCTTCAAAGGCTATAGCATTAATTATAATCAATGATGCTGTCTACCATGGAAGCATCTGTTGCGGCGCGTATGGTTGCGCCGACAGTAAACAGATTTCCGGTTCCATTTTGCACTGCACATGCTGGCACTACTACTGGCAATATCATAAATAAACACTTTAGAAAGTTAATATCTACGGACAGAATATCAGCACCATAAACTATCAAACAGTCATGACATTTGAAATATTCAAGAATGGAACTGTTTTCTAACTGTTTTTAACTGCCCCATCTTTCAAAAACAGTTCCTTTGCAAAGCTTGAATCGTATTAATACTGGTTCACAAGTAATCCATGCTGATTGCGGAAAAAAATCCATGCTGAAATATGCTGAAGACGCATTCCAGTTTCATCCTGCACTGAAATGCACATTGCCGGAAAGACATCTAAATGGTCAAAGATGTCCATCCAGTGCATATTTTCATACACCAACAATTCAAAGTAGCGCAGACAGACGAAAGAAAACATTCATGACCCAGCAAGAGGCAGCAGCTGAATGACGGATATTGATTCTCCTCTTAGGAGTTGTAACTTGACACCACTTCTTTTAAAAGCGACACGTATATCAATAAAATATCTATCTCTGTGAACGAACTGAAGCATCAGTGGGCGGGGCCATGGGTGCGATGCTTTTTAGTAGACGTTAATGTTTTTGAGCTGTAGAATTAAAGTAACCACTAGGGTGACATAGGGTAGTCATGGAAGTAGAGAACAAGGCATTTTTGCAGCTTGATTTCGATAAATGCTTTTATTGCATTGGGGATTAAGTTTTGTGTTCTGAAATTTACAGTATGTTTTTAAAGTAGAAGACCATTTATATGTCAAAATATCAAGGAAAATGTTATTCCTCATGACATGACCCCTTTAATATGGCAGCTATAGGAATGAAAGTCCTGCCTTTCAATTAAAAGAGCCAATTACCTTTTTTATAGGGGCATCAATATTTGTTTACTCCAGAACACACATTATTGGACCAGCCTAAAAAATTTTTAGAGCTTAAACTAAATTCATGATAACTTTGTTGCAGATTTTACTGCTGACTTCAAAATACATTATTGAAATGTAAAGGTTTTGGAGATTTCTGTCTTTCCCATTCAAGTAAATATAGAAGCTGTACTTGTATGCCTATTGCCTACAAAGTAAACATCTACATTACCAAGATGACTGCCAAGTGAACAGACTTGCCATAAATGGACTTTGGTATAAATCATAGACAGTGTTTACTGTCATACACAAAACAATAACACAACCTTTTTTATATTCACATATTCCAAACATACATGCCATAAAACACAAGCAACAGAGAACAATGTAAGAACCTCATCTAAAATCTCCATTCATACACAAATACTGCATAGTAAGGTTCAAAGCTAATTTCTGCACAATCATTGTGTGGAAATTAAAAACAGTTTACATTATGCTGTTTCCACAGCTCTGACTATCAATTGCACTGTCCATGTTCTGAGTCTAATTCTCACATCTCAAATCTCTCTCGCTTTCAGGCTCTGGCCTGGTTTGAAGAAGGTGAAGGAACCATCACAGCCTTCGTAGAGCCATTTGTCATCCTTCTTATTCTCATTGCGAATGCCATTGTAGGGGTGTGGCAGGTATAGCCTGTAAATTGTTAGATATGTGTTAAATGTGCTAAAATTAACTGGGCTAGTTGTTAAAGGGTGGATTTATATTAAGGAAATAATTATTCTACTGTAAGACCGATTGAACTTTCTATTTGAAACTAACATGCAATACAGATTTGTCATTGTGCGTCTGTGTCTGTGTGTTTGTAGGAGCGTAATGCAGAAAATGCCATTGAAGCACTAAAACAATATGAGCCTGAGATGGGGAAGGTGTACAGACAGGACAGGAAGAGTGTACAGCGGGTCAGAGCCAGAGAAATTGTACCTGGAGACATTGTGGAGGTGGCAGGTAATCAGATTGTGCCACAATATAATGCATTTAATGACAGACATTTATACATTGGTTTCTGACATTTGGTATTTACACTCACTGAGCACTTTATTAGGAACACTTGTACACCTACTTATTCATGCAATTATCTAATCAGCCAGATGTGCGGTAGCAGTGCAATGCATAAAATCATGCAGATATGGGTCAGGAGCTTCAGTTAATGTTCACATCAACCATCAGAATGGGGAAAAATGTGATCTCAGTGATTTCGACTATGGCATGATTGTTGGTGCCAGATGGTCTGTTTTGATTATTTCTATAACTGTTGATCTCCTGGGATTTTCACAAACAACAGTCTCTAGAGTTTACTCAGAATGGTGCCAAAAATAAAAAACGTCCAGTAAGTGGCAGTTTTGTGGACGGAAATGCCTTGTTGATGAGAGAGGTCAACGGAGAATGGCCAGACTGGTTCGAGCTGACAGAAAGGCTATACGGTAACTCGGATAACATCTCTGTACAATTGTAGTGAGCAGAATAGCATCTCAGAATGCACAACACGTCAAAACTTGAGGCAGATGGGCTACAGCAGCAGAAGACCACGTCGGGCACTTTATTAGGATGATAGTGTTCCTAATAAAGTTCTCAGTGAGTGTATTTGCTGATTTATTTGTAATTATGTTGTAATTGCATTCTGTAATTTTTGTGCTACTAGAAAATAAAAAAGTAATGAGTTGAAAAGGTTATCCCAGGAGATCATTTTAGGACATTGCTGGACAAAGTTAGCCATGTCCTCATTGCTTGTAAAAGTCAATCAAAACTCTCTGCCTGCTGATATCGCAGAGAGTACAGCTGTAGTAAGGACATTTTCTCAAGAAAAAAGCCAGTCGTTCCCACAGTTCAGTGAAATATTGTCAAATAGATTTATTTGGCACTGTTTAATGCTTCCCAATTAATGTTTTATGGCAGAGCGATCCTCTGATCTAACGACTCCCACAAGATTGCTGCCTAAACCATCACAAGTCCCCCATCTTATTTAAAAATTGGCAACAGACTCTCTGGATTGAAGGCATTTTGTGGCTTTTCTCCAAACAAATCCATTCTGTATGTCTGAATAAAAAAAAATTGCATTGCATTGGGGTTTGGGTTTTATGCTAGTTACACCAGGTACTATTTGTGCATTGATAAAAAGAGTTTCTGATTGACAGGACTACCATACATTCCAGGTTTACAAAGTCACAGAGGTTTTGATTAAATTCTGTGCATTTTTGAGAAATATCTAACCACCATTGTTGGTAAGCTTTTAAATTGTTGCCACTGTTCTTGTCCGCAATCAAGTTTTGACTACTGATGCATGATATATTGTGACCATATATTTTAGACATGTATGTTGTTAGTGTGTTTTTATTTTTGTTACGTGACAAAGTAGCAAACATTTATAAATTTACCATTTATTGGTTATCAGCCATTATGATAATTATCAGCTTTCAATATTGGTGCTTTCCTAATTTTGGCATATGTTGTCATCTTTGGAGTCTGTGGGGACACATCAAGTTGTCTTGCAGTCTTGGAAACTGATGCATCTGCAATTGGGGCACCTATTATTTTTGTCTTTAGAACTCTGTTAGTTGCCTCATGTTGCTTTGAAAATCAAAGTTCTAATTGTGTGACCTCATTTATAGCTGGCACTTACTGCTAATTGGCAATCAACCTTATTTGATCTCTCTTTTCAGTCACATTTGTAATTTAAATTTGGTTACTTCAAAGTAAATCTCCTTATCCATTTAAAAACATACATATACAGTGTTGGGTGTATCCGATTACGAAGTAATCACATTTAATATATTAATTAATATGTATGTCTGTTAGCGTTTCTGTAATAGCTGAAGGGTGTTACAGTGAATCAAGAGAAAATATAGACATTTTGAATGAGAGGAAAACCAAAAAAATAGTAAATTAGAAAGTAAAATAATTAATAATGTGATTACATTTTAGGTTAAGTAATCAGATACAATATTTTTAGAGAATCAGTCATTTGTAGTAGATTACTTATGTTTACATTTATGCATTTGGCAGACACTTTTATCCAAAGCGACTTACAGTGCCCTTATTACAGGGACAATCACCCCAGAGCAACCTGGAGTTAAGTGCCTTGCTCAAGGACACAGTGGTGGTGGCTGTGGGGATTGAACCAGTGACCTTCTGATTAACAGTTATGTGCTTTAGCCCACTACACCACCACCACTCCCTGTGTATTGAGTAACTCAAATCAACAGATTTGAAAGGAAGAGTTAAGACAAGGTCTCTCAAAGGTCTATCTTTAGAATCCTTTAGCTAATAAATAAAAATAAGTTTGATGTCCTTTTTTGCATCGTTCACCTGTGTCTTGACTGACATTGGTTTCTAAAGATAGATTGCAATGTATGAGGTACTAATCAGCAGTGCTGTTGTTAAACAATCAGAGATTCACTGTAGCAAAATTGACAATTAAAATATATATAAAATATAAAATATTTTTTTCTCTTTTTTTTACAATGTTTTTTTCTTACTTTTTTATATAATTTTTGTGTTTAGTGATAGAAATAGCAAAACCCCAAAAATTTAAACTTACATAAATATGAGGCAGTTTTTCTAAATGTTGCAGAAATGCAACAGTGAGACTTAGTGGTGAGTATTTTATTTAAATATAATTCACACAACAGAACTCATTCAGTAAATCATAGTTTCCTAATAAAACTTCAGTGTCAAAGGCTGCTCTAAAGTAAATATTTTGATTTATAAAATATTATTATTATTAAAATATTAAGATATTTTAAGTATAAAGAGAAAACACTCTTAATCTAAGAATGAGGTCTGTTGTAAGATTATTTGAAGAAGCACTAATTATGTTTTTAGTTCATATTCTAAGCCAGTGACGCAAAATCTTGCCCTCTTTTTATGCTTTCTTTTTCACCCTCTTTTTTTCTCCAGTTGGTGATAAAGTCCCAGCAGACATCAGACTGACCTCAATCCGCTCTACTACTCTCAGAGTGGACCAGTCCATCCTAACAGGGGAGTCTGTATCCATCCTGAAACACACAGACCCAGTGCCTGACCCACGTGCCGTCAACCAGGACAAGAAAAACATGCTCTTTTCTGTAAGACTTTGCTGAAGTGTGCATGTGTGTGCATGTGTGCATGTGTGCATATGTTTGGCTTTTTTTGTTTGTTTTCAGAGAAAATATGCTTTATATATCAGTCCATGGTCCCTGTACAGTGAGTGCATGGACCCCCAGGGGTCCAAGAACCCTCGCTGATAACACTGGGTGTATGGTACTGGATTATGTCCAGCCCTGTGTTGAATAAAATATCACTCGTATTGTTTGCTCCCACATGGCTGTGGACTGAGTCATCACATCACAAAGCTTTGAGCTCTTCAATGGATAATGACCAGAGAGTACAAGCTTCAAAGGCTCTGCTGAGAAAGTCTAATAGATGTCTGGCCATTTAAAGACAGCAGTAGACAGAAACCTGAAGGATCTATCCTAAATGAGTTGTTTTGTTGTTGTTTTTAAATCACTCTTGAGCACCATGAAATTGCATTTTACATTCGGTTTATGAAAAATATTGAATATATTTTTGCTCCTATGACAAAGGCCATTTTGTCAATCAGTGAACCATGAGATTATTTTGATTTGATGGCTTAACTATGTTTACTCACTTGCCAAAGCTAATGCTGCAATTGAAAAGTGTTCATTTTAGTTTCTGGATACATTCTGATCTTGTTGTAACTACTGTAGGTGATGCGACAACCGCAGTTATTGTCACTGACAATGACAATGTTTCTTATCTCAACCCTTTCCATGCATTTTATAATTGTGTATGTCTGTGCATGTGTTTATTTAGGGGACAAACATTGCAGCAGGGCGAGCGATAGGTGTGGTAGTGGCCACAGGTGTACAAACAGAGATTGGGAAGATCAGAGATGAGATGGCAGCCACTGATCCAGAGAGAACCCCTCTGCAGCAGAAACTAGACCAGTTTGGAGAGCAACTCTCAAAGGTTTTTTTGTTCATTCTTACCTTCACTTATTTTGTTTCTCCAATAGCTATGCACTCTTTGTTCAGAATAGCGCCATATTTTTCCAGTACACTGTAAAAATGGTAACATCTAAATGTTACATTTGAGGAGCTTAATGGATTCAGGTTGATTAAGACATGATAAATATGTAGCATATACAATAAGGTTCCATTTGTTAACATAAGTTAAACAGCATTAGTTAACATGAACTAACAATGAACAGTACTTTTACAGCGTTTATTAATCTTGTTTAATGTTAATTTCAATGTATAGTAATACATTTTTAAAATCAAACGTTGAATATGTTATCATTTGTTAATGCATTATGAACTAACACTAACTTGCAATGAACAATTTTATTTTTATTGTTAGTTCATGATACCTAATGCATTAACTAATGTTAATGAATGGAACCTTATTGTAAAGTGTTACCAATTAATAATATTTTTTACTTCAATCAAACCAGTTAATATAGCACATTTTTGGTAAACCTTTTTTGTTTCATGCAGTGTTTATACTGTGCACAATATGCAAATTTATTGCATGCATGGAATACCTAGAGTGGATGACTTGCTATATATGGGGTTTCTAAACAATGTTTGGGAGGAGCATGCTCATTCATTTAATTCTAGAGTAAGCATATGTAGAGTGGAGGCCTTTGAGGTCTAGCCCTGTTTTATGGACAGCAAGCCAAATCTATTTACCTTCACTTCTATTCAAGAATTACATTAACATGCAAACTATTGAATTGCCAAAATGTGCAGTATACAGACTTGAACTTTCATTTCCAGTTAGACAAATGAACTGGAAGTAATATTAACAGAGATTTTAACATCTCTGTATTTATTGATTACTTGATCAAACTGGCCAAATATATTTTAAACCAAATTGGATAAAAAATGCAAAATAATCATATTTATTTCTGAAACTTGCAGCATGCAAAAGTCATCAATATAGTACACACACTTATCATTTCTTATACTTCGGGTCTGTTGAATGCTTTATTCGAACTGGTTGACAGATGTCCTAAGGTGTGCAATAATTTTTTAGTTAACGCACCACTATGAAGAAGTTACATGTCTTGAAGCGTAACGGTTCCATATCACTTCGCCAAATTATTTACGTTATGTCAAACAGCCGTACAGGCTACCACAGCAAAATAATAATATACCGTAAAACAAACACATCGGTTAAAGGTGCTGTAAACGATTTATTTATGTATTTATTTATTTATTTTTTCATGGAAAGGTATGCAAAAAATGTTCCTACTCCCTGAAAGATATTAATGAAATAAGTGTCATGAGATATCTCAGTTACAGCTCTATACTCTCTAAACAGTCTACAGCTTTTTTCTGACTGTCACTCATTTTGTGCATTCTCATAGTATTGTAGTTGCAGCCAATTATTAAGGCATAATCCGTTTTTATGCAATGTTGCTCATAACAGTTGTCAGTTGAGGGCGCTATTTTGTTGCTGTTGTTTTTAACATCCACTTCTGCTCTCAGAAAGCTCTTTTTGGTATCTTTGGAGTTCGGCTTTTGGAAAGATGCTAATTTGGCTAATCCAACAGCTCAGTCTCATGGAAGTAGAACGGCTGAAATCGCTTATAGCACCTTTCAGTAAATCAGATAAGAATGACAATGTCTATAATATCTTACATTTATTAAAATTTAACTTGGAAAGTGCCCTTGCATTCCCACTCTCTTTTTCTCTTACACATACCAACACTCACACTGACAAATTCTCACACACACACACACACACACACACACACACACATACACAGAGACTTGTGTCATGACCAACAAACACACCCTTGATGTCAACACACCCCGCGACTTGATCAATACAACAGTTTCAATATAATCCAAAATAACTATTAATATATGTGGAAAGCACCCTCACGCTCCCCTTCTCTTGAACACTTGCTTGAACACACACTCTTGTATATGGACACACAAAAATACTTTAGAACAACAAATTGGCTTCATATCACCGATGCCACTCAGTGGGGTTAACTTGTAAATAGTTGTTTAGCTACAAAAAAGCTACACTAACATGCTGCTGCTGCCAATGTAACTGCTGACGAGAGCCGCTGCAAACACAGGTAATCACACATGTGAGCTCTAAACATCTCTGTCTCACACACACACACACACACGTTGGTGTGGCTATTCTTATGAGGACTCTCCAAAGGCATAATGATTTTTATACTGTACGAACTATAGATTCTATCCCCTAACCCTACCTTTAAACCTAATCCTCATAAAAAAAAATTATATTTCAATAATACATCGTTTAGTATGTGTTTTTTGTTTTTATAAGTGATTTGAATTATGGGGACACTAGAAATGTCCTCATCAACCACATTTATAGCATAATACCCTTGTAATTACCAGTTTGTAACCTACAAAATTGTCATCATAAACCACTTAAACCCACACACACACACACACACACACACACACACACACACTCTACCTTTTTTACTCCAATAAGTGCTTAACAACAGCGCAAGCCTCTGTTGATAGTTCCAATTTTTTTGTGTGTGTGGATTTTCTCCCCTTTTCTCCCCAATTTGGCATGCCCAATTCCCAATACGCTCTAAATCCTTGTGGTGGTGCAGTGACTCACCTCAATCCGGGTGGTGGTGGATGAATCTCAGTTGCCTCCACTTCTGAGACAGTCAGCCCACACATCTTATCACGTGGCTTGCTGTGAGCATTGCCGCGAAGAGCGTTAGTATGTGTTGAGGCTCACGCTATTCTCTACGGCATCCACGCACGCTTCACATTGTGTCCGCATTACCACCTTGGAGTGTGCATTATTTTTCAACAATTCTGTGGGCATACTACTTAAAAACTATAGTGTATTTGAAAAACTATAGTAGTTGACAAAATACAGTATAAGGGAGACCAGGGCTAGCTGTCACGTGTTTACTCAAGTAAATATTTCAATTTCATTTTCTGCATAGACACATACCAGTTGAAACATTTTCACAGTTCTTGCCCAGGGAAAAAGATACAAATCTTTTATCACAAGTTGACCTTTGTGAGAACAATGTTTTGATGACACACATTTGCACAATTGGACTTTTGACTTATTGTTACTGAGATTTGTGACAACTTCCCTGTGTGACAACTAGCCCCGATTTCCCGTATATAGTCCAGTATTATAGTATTCTATTTTGTATACACCCTCTGTGATTTAATAAATAAATATATTTATAATTTCCAAACAAAGGCCCAGAGGTTTTGTAGAAAGTAACTATTTTGCTTGCATCATTCTCTCTCTGTCGGTCTGAAGGTGATCACAGTGATCTGTGTGGCAGTGTGGGCTATTAACATCAGTCACTTCAGTGACCCTGTGCATGGAGGCAGCTGGCTGCGTGGAGCTGTGTACTACTTTAAGATCGCCGTGGCCCTGGCTGTAGCCGCCATTCCTGAGGGTGTGCAAATGTTACACTATATTTCTTTCTCTCTGCTTTAGCTAAATGGTTACAGTGTCCTTTTCTCAGGAACACTTGTCCTTCAACTATTAACCAATAGCTGCTAATTTTCATATAAAATAGTATTTAAATATGCCTACAATTTGAAAATGTTTAAATCAACACTAACATTTCTATAATTTTTCATAGAAGCTTGATTTTCAAAAAGGTTACACTTATTAGGTTTATACTTATTAGGGTGAAATACGGTTTGCTCCACTTGTTCTTGTAACTCACTGCTGAAGTCTTTTCAACTGTTTTACAGGTCTTCCTGCTGTTATCACCACTTGCCTGGCACTTGGCACACGTCGCATGGCCCGCAAAAATGCCATAGTCCGTTCCCTTCCATCTGTGGAGACACTCGGCTGCACCTCCGTCATCTGCTCTGACAAGACAGGCACTCTCACCACCAACCAGATGTCTGTCTGCAGGGTGAGAGAGATAGTGAAATATAGAATATTTAAATAGCTCTAACAGATTAATTTTGGAATATATAATATTTTGGGATTATTAACAGACATTCTAAAAATCAATAACATGGAATGATACTTCTCTGTTTGAACATACTAATTGTGAGTGTTTGCGTGGCTGTGCATGTGTGTTCAGATGTTTATTGTGGACATTGTCACGGGTGAGAGGTGTCTACTGAATGAGTTTACAATAACTGGATCTACTTACGCCCCTGAAGGAGATGTGTGAGTTTATTTCACATCTAAAGACACTCACTGACTCAAACACACACTCGTGGTTGCTAGCATATAAGGGGTAGTTCACCCAAAAATGAAAATTCCGTCATAATTTACTCACCCTCATGCCAGAATTTTTAGAAGAGTATTTCAGCTCTGTAGGTCCATACATTGCAAGTCAATGGTGACTAGACATTTGAAGCTCCAAAAATCATATGAAAGCAGCATAAAAGTAATCCATATTTCTTTTGAAGGGATGCAATCACTCTGGGAGAGAAACAGAAATAATATTTAAATCCTTTTTCACTATAAATCTCTACTTGCACTTTCACTGTCAGAATGTGAAAGTGAAAATAGAGATTTATTTAAAAAAAGGAGGCCCACACTTATCATATCACTTCTGAAGTTATGAATTTAACCATTGGAGTCATATGGATTACTTTATGCTGCCTTTTGGTGATTTTTGGAGCTTGAAAGTTCTGGTCTCCGTCAATTGTATTGTATAGACCTACAGAGCTGAAATACTCTTCTAAAAATCTTTGTTTGTGTTCAGCAGAAGAAAGAAAGAAAGTCATACACATCTGGGATGGCATGAGGGTGAGTAAATGATGAGAGAATTTTTATTTTTGGGTGAACCATACCTTTAACTCTCAGATCTCTTCAGAACTAACTTGCGGTGTTCTCTTCGTACTCCGTGGCTCTTCGCTCTTCCCTCATTCTCTTTTCCTAATCAATCGTTTTCTCTCACTATACCCATTATTTTCTCCTTAATTCATGCAGTCCTCCTCCAAACCCTCCCACCCTGTGTTTCTGTCTGTTCTAGGTATAAGAATGGGGTACCAGTAAGCTGCAGTCAGTATGAGGGTCTGGTGGAAATGGCCTCTATCTGTGCCCTGTGTAATGACTCCTCACTGGACTACAATGAGGTGTGTGCAGACATGTACACATAACTTAGTTATTTTGATGTTATGATGCAATACAGTCCTCATTCTTTCTGAATCTCCCTATCTCGCTCAAAATCACAGAGTAAAGGGGTGTTTGAGAAAGTAGGAGAGGCAACTGAAACAGCTCTGTGTTGTCTGGTGGAGAAGATGAACGTGTTTGACACAGACCTGAGAGGCCTCACACTTGCTGAAAGAGCCACAGCCTGCTGCTCGGTGAGTCTTCATGTGTTTCGGATGCTGGTACCTTGCATTGTATACTAGCTAAACCAGTAGGTAATGCATGCTATACAGGACGGATTAAAACAGATAGAAAGAGTGCAACTGATCAATGGAACACCGTTGCTAATGTACTATGAACTGTACTGTACACTAACCCACAATTACATTTTTTTTTACAAATTGCAAAAATGCATCCTGTGTGAGTTGCGCCTTAGTTGACAAGTTTTTCTGGTGAACCGCATGGCCCTGTGAGTACACCAGTTGTTGCAAATATTGCCTAAAATTGTATTCATGCTGGTCTAAACATGTAGGCCCATACATAAACTTCTCGGCAGATTTCCACAGATTTAAAACTCCCATAATTTAAATAAATCTATTCATGTCCATAGATTATACTTTCTTATACTACAGGGCTGTTGAATGCTTGATTCTGATTGGTTGAGAACGTTCTAAGGTGTGCAATTATTTTCAGGGAAACGCACGGCTAAAGTAGTTCCAGGCAGGTCTTGACCGCATTACAGTTCCATATCACTTCGCGTAGTCAACTGTAATAACGGAAAATAGGATACAATTCATAACAAGAAGTGACAGCGACAAATCCACTTCAACTTCAAGAGGATTTGTCACCAGACACAGCAGCCCAATACGTCGTTGGATGATTTGAATTCTGTCAGCCCAATGCGCTTGATCTGCCATTTTCGATGTCTGACTTCACCATCAATGGAAACGTGCAGTTTAATTTTAATAAATAAATTCGTTCGAATTAACGAATGAATTATAACGTATGAATTAATAAATAAATTAAATAATATGACGCACTATGATTTTCTGTGTCATTATTGCAACCTCTGTCTCTCTAATAACTACACTAATAACTGCATTAGTCTGCTGTCAGTGGCTCAAACCTCCGTTACTAACTCTAAAATGACGTTTTGGAATTAGCAACGGAGGCATGGGATTAGATGCGTAAGAAATTAGTCCTACATACAAGAGCGTTTTAATGACAAAAACTTGACAAACGTCTAGAATCACATCATCTGAACAATGTTTCGAGGTGTGGTAACTGTAGTATAAGCGGAATAATTGACTCCGGGCCGTTGAATTATTAGAAAAATAACTCCGCTTCGCGTCGTGACCGCATTACCACCCCGGGTGTGCATTATTTTTCTAATAATTCAACGGCCCGTCGTCAATTATTCCTTACATATTTTTTTGTGAAGTGTAGGAGGCTCTGCTGTTTATTGTGATACTGTATGTTGTCTTGTTTAGAGAGAAAAAAGCTTTCTCTAAAAACATTTGTAATATATCAACAAATCAAATGCATACAAATTAGGGATGCTGTGAACTAGTTGTGTACCTGCATAATTATCTTGCAGTTCTGTGCTTTTGAAAGGGCAATCCCTGCTGCACAAAGACTCTCATTTTCTCTGTTTACATTGAAGCGTGTCATTCTGCTTTTAGGATGCGCATAAGCGGTTTTGTGCTGTTCTTTATTGGAGCCTTTCTTATTTCTTACTTTGATAGTTTGTGTAATAAAATGTTATAGTTTTATTTGTTGAATATTTATATTTACAATGTTATAGTTATATTTGTCTGATATACGGACTCTTAGCATCTGTATATCCCTCTGAAATGTGTCTGATCAGGGTCACATGACCATAACAGAGCCTAATTATACATTATTATCCTTAACATCGACTAGTCGAATGGTAGTATTTGCTCATCCTTAGTACAAATCAGTGTTGGGGAATTTACTTTGAATCTGTAGCTTCATAAGCTACCAGCTACTCATAACTTAAGTAGTTTAACTACAGTCAAGCTACTCTTTTAAAAAATATCATAAGTGGGGGCCTGGGAAGTATTGAGTATTGATGCTGACTACCACCCCTGGAGTCATGAGTTTGAATCCATGGAGTGCTGAGTGCTCCAGCCAGGTTTCCTAAGCAACCAAATTGGCCTGATTGATAGGGAGAGTAGAGTCAGAAGGGATAACCTCCTTGTGGTCGCTATAATATGGTTCTTGCTCTCGGTGGGACGCGTGGTGAGATGTGCGTGCATGCTATCTCTGCGGTAAAGTGCTCAGTAAGCCACGTGATAAGATGTGCGGTCTCAGATGAGGACGCAACTGAGATTCATCCTCCGCCACTTAGATTGAGGCGAGTCACTACGCCACCATGAGGATTTAGAGCAGGTTAGGAATTGGGCATTCCAAATTGGGGAGAAAATAATAATAATAATAAAAAAATGATATCTATATATTAGTTACAATAGAAGTTAGTAACACAAGTAGCTTACTATATTATAGTCTAGCGTATGCAGCCAAATGACTTCTATTGGCCAAGAACTGCCCATTTAGACAGGAAAATCCATCTAACTGATATGTAAATTATTTTGTCATTACAGGGGTGGGGTTTTCATACCATAATAAAAGACTGACTTGGGATTGCACAGAAAACAAATTATATATATTTAAATATTATAGAGAATTTCACAGACATAACCAAGTAAACCAAGCAGAAAATGCAGCTCTGCCATGGATGTCTGCTTTACTATCGGCTACGTGCCACAAATTAAACTGAATATCTTTAAAAGATTTGATGTCACTAACTTCAACACAGAAACTTGTGAACTCACCTCGGCTTCCAGGCAGACTGATGAAAAGTCCTGTGTGCTTCTACTGAATGAAGTTCCATCGAAACAGCCAATCTGTTTTGCACTGAGTAAATAGAGAAAGTGGATTCCAGTTTTTTATGCTACAAGCATCAGATGGTTAGAGAACGGACTGTGGATGGTCCGTGGGCGTGCCGTCTCAGGCTGAGACTAACTGCATTGAAGCTATTTAAAGAAGAACATATTTTTTAAATATCGATCATATGATATAACTTATTATTAATTATTTAATAAAATAACAGCACCTGACAGTTATATAGTTAGTTAGGGTGACATTAAACAATTAGGGTGACAACCTTAAATTAAACATATAAATGTATACTAGATAGACAACACCCTACTTAATACTGTTTTAATTGCAGAATAAACCACTATGTATGAACCGTACGTTCATTAAAATATATTCCCTCCACCTTTTTCTTACATACATTCACTTTCTTTCTCTTTCAGGTTATAAAGCAGTTAATGAGGAAAGAGTTAACTCTGGAGTTTTCTCGAGACAGGAAGTCCATGTCTGTTTTCTGCTCTCCAAACAAACTCACTCGCTCTGCTTCAGGGGCCAAGATGTTTATCAAGGTCTGGCTTCCATCTTTCTTGTCTTTTTCCAAATTAGTAATATGATCACTGAAATGGTTTTACTATAACCCTAATGATATTTCTAGCAAAATATACTTTACAACCTATTTTAGCATGAACAAATATTTTTAAAAGATTATGTAAAAATTTAACTGCTTATTGAACATATCTTAGTGCCTGCATAAGCTCTCACTATCCATCCTACTACAAACATTTTATTTCACGATCCTGAACTTACAGGGGGCACCAGAGAGCGTGCTGGAGCGTTGTGGCTGGATACGGGTAGCAGGTGGTACACGGGTGCCACTGACCTCTGACCTCAGGGAGCAGCTCTTAGGCACAGTGAGAGAATGGGGCTCAGGTCGTGATACACTACGCTGCCTCGCTATGGCAACCAAGGACTCTCCCCCAGACACTCGAACTCTGAATTTAGAGAACTCTGCAGGCTTCATAGAATATGAGGTGAGCAACTTGATGGAGATAAACTTCAACAAGAGCATAAGTGTCAAGACATAACATTGTAAAACTAGACTTCTGTCTCTAAAGAATTTAACAAAAATATTTACAAATTCAAATACGAATGACATGACCTGATCTATTCTCTCTGTGCCTCTCCCAGTCTGACTTGACATTTGTGGGCTGTGTGGGAATGTTAGATCCACCCAGGAAGGAGGTGCTGAATGCAGTGCGGATGTGCAGACAGGCCGGCATACGGGTCATAATGATAACAGGTGCGTTAAACCTTTTTTTTTTTAATAAAAGATGCATAAAAATCATGAGAATCTAAAGTTGCTCAGATTAATTTTGCTTTTATGGTGTAAAAAAAATCATGTCCCACTCACAATGTCTGTCACCTTTTGGCCTATGCTTGATTCGCTTTAGGGTGTTCACAAGAATTTTGTCTTGTATTTGTGCACTCCATTGATTTCAGACCATTTCAGATCTTAAGCGCTATGGAGCTTAAACAATGACTAAAGTATTTGAATCAATTTTGTTAATTTGTTTTCTGGACATAATATTAATCAAAATGTAAGATTTTTGTGCTAACTTTTACAAAATTTGCAGATTTTTAGTATTAATATTTTTAGAGGTGGAATTAGCTTTACATATTCAGATAAAATTGTAGGTTCAAATTCTCAGATTCAGAAGAAATTCAGAACTTCAAATACAAATCTCTCAAATTCAGATCTTAGAAATTCAGACCATAAACACACTAAGCCTATGGTCAAGTTTCTGTGTCCAAAAGAGGAAATTTGAATGGTTGTGTATCACAGAGCCACCAGAATTCTCTGTTGCGGTCCTATGTAGACATAAATGACTTATTCCCTTTGGAACACTGAAGCTTGCCCTTTTTTTACCAAATTTTTTTACAATCTGAATTTCTGTGTTCTTAATTTCTTCTTAATCTGAAAATTTTAACTGTAATTTTGTACTTTGAATATTTACAACTAATTTAACCTCTAAACAGTTTAAAACAATAAGACTTATAAAATATGCCACAGTAATCTTTAAATGTCTAGATTTCAAATGTAGTCATTGTTCAGAGACTTTTGTTATTGTTCTAGCTCCATAAAGCATGATTTACTTCTAATGTGCTCCAATTTTATGCTCTAATTTCACTTCATTTAAATTTTTGCATTATAACAAATAGGGCTGCACAATTAATTGATAAACTAATCACGATTATGTAGATGTTAAATACACTGCAAATGAGCAACACGACAAAACTAAAATGATCCTATTCTAATCAAGGCACAGACGCAGTGTGTTTTTGCAAATTTGATTTGCTAGCTGATTTGATTGCTATGCTCATTTGTTTTTAATGAGAGCATTCGAAAGAGTACAGAACATTGTCTGAAGCGTCACTGAGCTCACGTTGAAATGCAGATCTCAAACAGTGTAAACCTACAGTGAGTGACCGCAGTCATTGTAATGGGAGAGTTTGTCGCGTTGCTCAATTTCGGTGTACAATTTATAAAAAATGTAGTTTTTAATAAACAGTTTTGTTTTGTCATGTTTATAAGTAGGCCAATGTGAATTTGATTTGTACAAAATAGCAATAAAATAATTCAGCTTAACTGTACTAAGTGTATTTTGGAGGTGTAGCCAACATAAAGAATATGGCATGAATAGCATATTTCAGGAATCACCGTCATTGTTATTGTGTCTGCTCTAATAAGACCCATTTGCCACACAGCTGATATTGGTAGATTTAATATTTTCATGAATCGCACAAACTCCGATTGCAAATGACTGTTTTTAATTTCCAAAGTGCAACCACTGAGGCCAAAAATGATCTAAGGATGATCTTACATGAACAAGATCACCATTGAAGATCTAACAGGATGAACAGTCCCATGTCTAGTCACCTAAGGACTTACTGAACGCAGTAACTTGGTCGATTTAAATCAGCTGTTAATAAGTTTGAATATGCAATATTATTTACTGTACTAAGACTAATAATTTAACCTGTAATTTAGCAAGAATTCAATTTATTCTTTGCCATATATATCAATTTACAATCATTTCATTTGCCTTACCTTAACAAACATTATTATAATATAAAATACAATACAATACAATAAAATGCTTAAAAGAACCACATGGTTGGTTGCTTTGTGACATCACGGTAATTAAAGTTTTTAATCAACATTAGTAATCGCAATTACAATATCAAAAGCAATAATCGACAATTATGATTTTTGCTATAATCGTGCAGCCCTAATACCAAATGTATTTTAATACATGTGCAAATACAGTTTCATGTTATTACACTGCTGTCCCCATATAAACAATATATACAAGCACAACGGATATCATGTGATCCATGACTAGTCGACACTAGTGGCAGAACTCCAGTAATCACCTACTGGAATAGTCGAGCAGTCGTTGCAACCCCTGAATGTGATTTTCCTCAGATAGCATCCATTCCAATACGCTCACAAATATGCATGAAAGTGAGTCAATCTGAGATTCTCTGTCTGTGTTGGTTTGTGAAGGTGACAATAAGGGCACAGCCTTGTCTATCTGTCGTCGTGTGGGCATCATAACGGATCAGGAGGAAGAGGAGGCTGAAGGTGGTCCATTCGGGAGCGGCCTCACTGGTCGGGAGTTTGATGAGCTGCCACCCCATCTGCAGCGTCAGGCCTGTCGCACAGTCCGCTGTTTCGCCCGAGTTGAGCCAACGCACAAGAGCCGCATCGTTGAATATTTGCAAAGCCTCAGTGATATCACGGCTATGGTGAGTGTTTCTAGCAGGAGAGAGATAATAAAGGTCCAGGGTGGCTCTGGTCCACCAAATCAAAGCTGCCAAATATAAAAAGAAACTGCATTTTATCACTCACATGTGGTGAATTGAAATGGATCAGGGCACGCTTACAGAACGGTTCAGTGCTATATACAGGTGTAAACAGGGTCCAAACATTTTGTGACTGGTTCATAAAAAACACATACAGATGAAGTCAAAAACATTACATTTAAATTGTAAAGCTAATCCATTCTGATGCATCTGAGAATTAACTCTCACTCATTCTTTCTTTCACTGTTTAGACGGGTGATGGCGTGAATGATGCTCCCGCTCTGAAAAAGGCTGAGATTGGCATTGCCATGGGCTCAGGCACAGCAGTGGCTAAATCTGCTTCAGAGATGATCTTAGCCGACGATAACTTTTCAACAATCGTGGCTGCTGTAGAGGAGGGCCGAGCTATTTACAACAACATGAAACAGTTCATTCGCTACCTCATTTCCTCTAACATCGGAGAAGTAGTCTGGTGAGTCCACAGAAACGCTTATTCCATGCCAGTATCAGCAATCTGGTATCAGGAAGACCCTAAACACCCCATAAACAACCAGTAGGTATGTACTGTAACTTAAAAATAATGGTACTTTGTCAAAAAGGTAAAAAAATAAAATAATTCTCAGTATTTTTTATTTCTCATTCAGTTTAAATAAAGAAATATGTTCAGTTATATTAGTTTTTACAGTGGTTTCAAAACTGGTATCGCGAATATAATTATTTCACTAGTATTAGTATTGACTACTGAAATTTGGTATTGTAGCAACCCCAGTAACCACTGTATCTGTCTCTCATTGTCTCACTGTCTCTCTCTCTCAGTATATTCCTCACAGCTGCTTTGGGTATGCCTGAGGCTCTCATCCCAGTCCAGCTGCTGTGGGTCAATCTGGTGACTGATGGGTTCCCAGCCACTGCTCTTGGCTTCAACCCCCCTGACCTGGACATCATGTCCCGTCCTCCACGCTCCCCCAAAGAACCACTCATTTCTGGCTGGCTCTTCTGCAGATACCTCATCATTGGCTGTGAGTCAATCAAACCGATGTCAAGCCCATTAAAACCCGCCATTATGTGTTTGGTCTTACCATAGATAGTCACATGTTTTCAAAATGAAGAGTTAATGTATTGAAGGTAAAATGTATTTGTTAATGGAATATTCCAGGTTCAATACAAGTTAAGCTTAATGGTAAAAGTTAAACAGCATTGGTAGCATAATGTTGATTACCACAAATATTTATTGTAACAGGAATATTCTTTAAGCTGTATCTCTTTCTCTCTCTTGGTCTTTGAAGGTTATGTAGGTGCAGCTACAGTTGGTGCTGCTGCCTGGTGGTTCATGGCTGCTCATGATGGACCAAAGCTCAGCTACTATCAGCTGGTAACAAAAACAAAATCACAAAACACAATCATTGATTTAAATATAATTGCAATGAGTAATTGCATTGGCCTAATCTTTCTTTCTTTATTTCTCTCTGTTTTCTATAACTTTATTTTGTCTTTTAAAGGCAAATGTAAACAGATGTTTAATAATGTATTGACATTTTCATGAATTGTTATTGCTGCATTATTACAAAATACATTTGACCAAGCAAGCCAGTCATGTAAAAATGTTTCTCTCTGATGCTTCCTTTCAGTCTCACTATCTGCAGTGCAGTGAAGGTCATGCTGAGTTTGCTGGAGTGCAGTGCTCTGTGTTTGAGTCGCCATACCCCATGACTATGGCCTTGTCTGTGCTGGTCACCATAGAGATGTGCAATGCCCTCAACAGGTACATGCATTAAACCTACATTATAGTGCAGCATTTTCTTGTGCATATTTTCTTAGCATTGTGCACTAACAAATTTGTTTTTCTTTGCTGTTTTAAGAAAAGCTGTCACAAATAAAAATGACAGATGCTTATTTTCAAGTGAAGAATATGTATTTTCACTTGGTATAGCCATGTAAAAGCTTTATGGAATAAAGACTTGCTCTGTCAAACTCCAAAATGAAAATAAATTCATATACAAATATTAGAGACTGACCAATATTGATACAGAAATACTCAAACCAGCCCGACTGACACCAACAATCATGCCAAGGTCAAAATCAGAGATCACATTTTTCCCCATTCTGATTGTTGATGTGATCATTAACTGAAGCTCTTGACCCGTATCTGCATGGTTTTATGCAATGCACTGCTGCCAGATGATTGGCTGTATAATATAATAACATAAAATAATAATCAAAATATTTTTAGGTTGCAAAACAACTTTGCATGAATATGATGGTCCATTTTAAATTACTTTCATATTTTAAAAGGTTTAGGTTTTGTTTAAAAGGCTATGTGAGTCTTAGTTCACTGGAAAAAGTCTAAGAAAAGTGAAAAAATGTAAATACATTGCCACGTGTAGAAGGCATGACATTACTTGGCACAAATCATTACTAATGCTTTTCTCAGCTTAGATTACACGACAAGCTTCAACTTGTGTCTTCCATGGAAAAAAAGAACATCATACAGGTTTGGAATGACATACAAATTTCAGGATTTTCATTTATGGATCAACTAAACAAAAATTATAAATGTAAATATCTATAAAGTGTTGGAGTCATCATTGTGTAGTTTGATAAAACACGATAGTGAATAGTGTTTAAAGTAAGTAATTAAATAATCATTTTATTTATAACCACCGTGAGCAAGCCGAAGGCGACTGTGGCAAGGAACACAAAAGTCCAGAAGATGTTGATTAATGGAGAAAAATATCCTTGGGAGAAACCAGACTCACTGTGAGGGCCAGTTCCCCTCTGTCTAACATCATGTGTATAATGGCAATATTACTTATGTATAGTTCAAGTCATGGTTTTAAATTATTAAACTAAGTGTTAAGGGTCTGTGTTTAAACATTGATTTTGTATGAACTGTAAGATTAATAACTAATGTCTTTTGAAGTCCATCCTGGATTAACTGCAGATGTTCACATAGATGGAATTGTCTTAGTTAATTGTCTGATAGGTTTTTGTTGGCAATTAATTGATAAGTCTATGTATTCCATTTCAAGAGTGTAGTCCATCATTAGACTGAGGTGATGTAGGCAGAGATCTGTTAGGTGCATCGCAGTTCAAACAGACAGTAATTTTGGTGAGGTCTGTCATAAGTCCAAGGTTCAAGCAATGGCATATGAGGTATCCCATGTCTTATAGTTGTAGTTGGCATTAGTTAATCCTCTGAAGTCTATAGTAATAGACTGAAATGATGTTTGGCTGGCACCGGCTGCTATTAGTCATCATCGTTCAGCGACATGTAGCAGTGGAGTCCAACACAAAACAGGAATGGTGGTGGATCCTGCAGGTTCTGGTGACCTCAGGATAGGAGTCCCGAGGTTGAGACAGGGAAACAAATTTAATAATATTAGTATAGGTGCCATTCAATTTATTGCAAAGTTATAGATCAATGTTTCTTATTCTGGCAGTCCTAACTAAAGCAGCCTAATTGTGAGTTGAAGGATTAATTAGGTCTAGACTTCTAGAGTGAGTGTGTCTGATTCTCGAACAGTGTTAGGGAGACTGTTGCATAATTTAGGAGCCAAATATGAAAAGGATCTACCTCCTTTTGTGGATTTTGATATTCTAGGAACTATTAATAGGCCAGAATTTTGCGATCATAATGAACGTGATGGAATATAGCGTGGTAGAAGATCACTTAAGTACTGCAGAGCTAGACCATTCAAATCTTTGTACGTAGTTAACATAATTTTTTAATTAATATGAAATTTAACAGGTAGCCAATGTAACAATGATAAAATGGGGCTAATATGATAATATTTCTTGGTCCGCACTCTGACTGCTGCATTTTGAACCATCCATCCATCCATCCATCCATCCATCCATCTTCAACCGCTTATCCGAAGTCGGGTCGCGGGGGCAGCTGCTCCAGCAGGGGGCCCCAAACTTCCCTATCCCGAGCCACATTAACCAGCTCTGACTGGGCGACCCCGAGGCGTTCCCAGGCCAGTGTGGAGATGTAATCTCTCCACCTAGTCCTGGGTCTTCCCCGAGGCCTCCTCCCAGCTGGACGTGCCTGAAACACCTCCCTAGGGAGGCGGCCAGGGGGCATCCTTACCAGATGCCCAAACCACCTCAACTGACTCCTTTCAACGCAAATGAGCAGCGGCTGTACTCCGAGCTCCTCACGGATGACTGAGCTCCTCACCCTATCTCTAAGGGAGAAGCCCGCCACCCTTCTGAGGAAGCCCATTTCGGCCGCTTGTACTCGCGACCTAGTTCTTTCGGTCATGACCCAACCTTCATGACCATAGATGAGGGCATTTTGAACCAATAAAGTTTATTTATTGATCTTGCTGGACATCCTCCCAGTAATGCATTACAATAATCTAGTCTTGAGGTCTTGAACGCATTAATTGGTTTTTCGGCATTAGCAACAGAGAGCAGGTGTTGTAGTTTAGCAATATTTCTTAGGTGGAAGAATGCTGTTCTACAATGCTGGTTGTGATTTATTTGTCATGTTTAGTCTTCAATGCTTATTGAACTAAATGCCTGTGTTTGTTTGTGTGTTTCAGTTTGTCAGAAAATCAGTCTCTACTCAAGATGCCACCATGGTCAAACCCTTGGCTGGTGGGAGCCATATGTCTCTCCATGGCCCTACACTTCCTCATCTTATATGTGGATCCTCTACCTGTAAGTATGAATGTTTGCACTGGAGCATTGACTACACAATCCAGAAGCATTCCAGAGGAATGTCTGGGTGTATTAAGGAACGTTTCAGTTTTGACTTTGAGGTTAGACTTGTGTATGCTTGCTTGATTCGGTAATTATGAATTGCTTCTGAATAAAACAAAAGCTATGAGTGGGAGTGATGAGGTTAATCATAAATTCATAAAGGAAACCCCATGTGATTTCCTAAGCATTTGTCAAATAAGTTGCACATTCTCCACAAAATCCAATCATCTTTAAGAAGGTGCACTAAGCGTGTAGTTATGTCTGTCTTAAAAAATTGTATCGGACATTTGCTATCGTTAATCCTGGTAAATGCTACATTTAGTGTTGGGGTACTCGAGTTTGGATTCGGACTCGGATGCATTTTTACTCGTACTTGACTCTGACTCGAGCCTTTGGGACTCTGAATTTTTTGACATTTGTGATGCAATGAAAAAATAAAATAAATAAATAACAAAACAGAAAGTAATGAACACATCTCTGTCTGCATGCAGCTGTATTGGCCCCTGAAGTCATAGATGTAGCCAGAGTTGTTTCACTGTGTTTAAGCCAACACACACACATATGCACGTGCACAGGCACACTCATAAGTCAACTAATACACTTGAATGTTGCTACAGAGACTACTGTATATCATTTCGACTCCACGAGGTGGCTGGCACGACGAAGACATAAAATGGGTATGTATCCAATTTAATAGAAACTAAACAAGGCAGTTTCACATGACACGGGACCTGACAACTGGTCAAAGTGCATGTGGAATTTGTGCAGCCAAGACGGTGCTCGCATTCCGGTTTCATCGTGGTTAAAAACTTAAAATCAAGAACCACATATCGAAATACAAATGAAGTCTTTTTAGGTGTAATGTATCTACACATGTAGGTGTCTTTATTCTCTTGTGGTCCACGCAGTGTTGTCAACTTGAACTGGTCCATAATAGCTTGATGAATTGACTGTAACTTTTTAAATAGTCTGGGGGAAAAAGTGTTATTGCTAAAGCAGACAGCAACTCTAAACAGATAAACAGCAGACTATTTTCAAAGCATTGACAAGCAGCTTAAAATACATTCTTTTACAGCATTTGTCCACCATTCACAACATTCAACTATGCACAATAAAATGGTAGGATTATATGGGCAGTGAAATATTTTGTCATAATTTAATTGTAAACTAGTTTGTGAATGAAGCTATTTTTCATTTTACAAGATGAATTCAGTTGGTTTTGATGCTTTTATTTTAGTTTTATTGTAAACCACCTGGTACCTTATGCACATCTTTTTTTAGCCTACATCTGACACTTTTGAAGGACAATTCTGTTAAATTTGTGACTCAAAATTCTCCATGTTTTTGCAGTTAAAGAAAAACTCAATTACATTTTCTTTGGTTAGTATTTAAAGATTTCGGACTGATTGCAGACCAACGAGGCTGCTGCTCAATCCTATATCTATTAATTTTATTTTGAGTCACGTGACCCCATGCGAGGATTGGACATGTGAATGGCGAGCTCTGCGCACTTTGCTAGTTTTAACACCTGACAATGACATAAACCGGTGAGATTCGATACACTCTGTTCTATAACTGTTCTAGGAGGACAATATGTCAAAGAATTCAAAATCCTCAGGCTCTGGAGACAATAAAAGACACTTACGTGCTCAGGCTGACACCCCTGAGAAGGCTGCGGACCAGGGAGCCGATTTGGTCAGAGAATTGTGGGAAATGCGGCGAGAGATGTTGAACATGTCAGCAATGCTGACGAAGGTCATTGCTGACTTGGAGGATCTTGCTGTCATACGTTGAGCTCTCACTACCATTGAGGCAACACGTACTGAAGTGGTCACAAGAGTGGGGAATATATGAGTGTATTCTCCACGGGTAATTTGAATGAGTTGGGGCACCCCATAAAAAGAAGGAAGGTTATTGCTCTTAAGCATAAGAAATATGATAGTGTTTCTTCAAGAAACGCACATTTCCCCGCAGGTAGTTGAAAAATTTGGAAAGATATGGGTTGGGAATTTTTTTAATAGTGCTGGCTCAAGTAAGAGAAGGGGAATCATTACTTTGATAAGGTAACTTCACTTACAATCCAAATATCTCAAACAGAGAAAAGATAAATTAGTTAGAGTCATTATTCTTTTAGCTGAAAATCAGGGACAAAGTCATATTTTGGCGAATATTTATGCACCTAACGCTGAAGATAAGGGCTTTTTTATAGATCTTGAAGGGATGTTGCAAGCCACTGGCACCCCTCATGATATAATACTGGGAGGAAACTTTAATATTTTGATAGATTCAGTCCTATAGCAAAAGTGTGCAAGCCCCCTAGAGCAACAGTGATGCTTCACAGGATGTGTAAAAATCTTGGTCTTACAGATATTTGGAGACTTTTGAACCCATCTGGTAGGGACTATAAATTTTTATCTTCAGTCCATAAGATTTACTCTAGAATAGATTTATTTATTTATTTATTGACCCCCTTTGCCTTCAGAACTGCCTTAATTCTACGTGGCATTGATTCAACAAGGTGCTGAAAGCATTCTTTAGAAATGTTGGCCCATATTGATAGGATAGCATCTTGCAGTTGATGGAGATTTCTGGGATGCACATCCAGGGCACGAAGCTCCCGTTCCACCACATCCCAAAGATGCTCTATTGGGTTGAGATCTGGTGACTGTGGGGGCCATTTTAGTACAGTGAACTCATTGTCATGTTCAAGAAACCAATTTGAAATGATTCGAGCTTTGTGACATGGTGCATTATCCTGCTGGAAGTAGCCATCAGAGGATGGGTACATGGTGGCCATAAAGGGATGGACATGGTCAGAAACAATGCTCAGGTAGGCCGTGGCATTTAAGCGATGCCCAATTGGCACTAAGGGGCCTAAAGTGTGCCAAGAAAACATCCCCACACCATTACACCACCACCACCAGCCTGCACAGTGGTAACAAGGCATGATGGATCCATGTTCTCATTCTGTTTACGCCAAATTCTGACTCTGCCATCTGAATGTCTCAACAGAAATCGAGACTCATCAGACCAGGCAACATTTTTCCAGTCTTCAACTGTCCAATTTTGGTGAGCTCTTGCAAATTGTAGCCTCTTTTTCCTATTTGTAGTGGAGATGAGTGGTACCGGTGGGGTCTTCTGCTGTTGTAGCCCATCCGCCTCAAGGTTGTGCGTGTTGTGGCTTCACAAATGCTTTGCTGCATACCTCGGTTGTAACGAGTGGTTATTTCAGTCAAAGTTGCTCTTCTATCAGCTTGAATCAGTCAGCCCATTCTCCTCTGACCTCTAGCATCAACAAGGCATTTTCAGCCCACAGGACTGCCGCGATACTGGATGTTTTTCCTTTTCACACCATTCTTTGTAAACCCTAGAAATGGTTGTGCGTGAAAATCCCAGTAACTGAGCAGATTGTGAAATACTCAGACCGGCCCGTCTGGCACCAACAACCATGCCACACTCAAAATTGCTTAAATCACCTTTCTTTCCCATTCTGACATTCAGTTTGGAGTTCAGGAGTTTGTCTTGACCAGGACCACACCCCTAAATGCATTGAAGCAACTGCCATGTGATTGGTTGATTAGATAATTGCATTAATGAGAAATTGAACAGGTGTTCCTAATAATCCTTTAGGTGAGTGTGTATGTATGTATGTATGTATGTATGTACATATATATACATATATACACATACATAAATATGTGTATATATATATATATATATATACATATTTATATATATGTATATATATATATACATATTTATATAAATAGTCAGCTATAGCACCCTCATTTCAGGATTTATATAATTTGATTCCATATTTTCTGTTGTTTATTTAATTTGAATGGAATCAATAACAAATATTAATAACAAAAAAGAATGGCAAAATAAATACAGTGCATTCAGAAAGTAAACAAAAAAAGAATATATAATTTTTTGTTAGTGGACATACTGTATTTAAGAGTTGGGCAAAATCTTCTAGCATTTTCCAGTGGACTTTTTTAGCAATAGGATCAAATATTCAATTTATGTCAAGTTTTATTGGCAAGATAAACTTGTGTACTTTCCCAAAGCATTAATAGACACTATACATAAAACAAATTGAATGCTGAAGTTTAAAATCTCAAAACTATTATTTTCTCTGGCTGCCGTTCAGTCCCTATAGTGCACACGCTGGGTCTCTCAGATAGTGAGTGTGTGTTTTCAGGCTATGCAAAGAGATATGGCAGCTTGCTCGTATCTGTCCCACACCGGGCTCACCACTTGCGGGTGAAGTCTCCATTCTCTGTACAGTAAATCCACTACCGTGTTTTATTATGACCGGCATGCATCGCGTGTAATGAATAAGTGCGCAGACAATCCGTTTCTGTGCTAGGATGTGCAATTGAGTCAAGTGTGTACCTCCTGGAAATGCATACGGTATATGCCACTTTAGCCACAGGAAGTGGGGAAAAACATTAGTGAAATTTTTGTAAGTTAAAAAACTATATACTGCATTAATTGTGTTCTCGCAGAAATACAATTTTTTTATTTATTAAATGAATTAAATACGTTTAACAGAGAAAAAAGTTTTAAGAGTTTATTCACTTAAATTATAGAACCCAACACTTATACATAATATGGAATACTACAAAAATCATGAGATTGCTCATATTTAGCTAGTGCTAGTGTTTCCTGCTTCACTGTTTAGCAGTGGAACTCCTCTGCAACTGAATCTCCAGAGCCACAGCTAAAGAAATGTAAGTTGTGTGGTTGCAGATTGAATTGAATATGATGAAATAAAAAGAGTGTGTACAGCAATATAATGGCTAAAAAAAAAATTTCTATTGTGTTGTGTCGGGCTGATCAAAATTAAATTTAAATCAGAATATGACTGAGTGATTATTAATTTGTAAGTCAGATTTGTAAATGACTACACAAATCAAATTTTTGTGGATAAAAGAGATGAGACCATTTCACCATATTTGGAATGAGGAGCACATTAAAGTGATAGTTCACCCAAAAATAACATTCAGTCATTGTTTACTTACCCCTGTGTTGTTACAACCCTAGATTACTTTCTTTTTCTTAACACAAAGGGAGAAATTGTGAAAAAGCTCAGTGATGTCATTCAATGGCAGTTTATGGTGACCACCTCTTCAAGCTTCAAAAGGACAGAAAAGTATAATTCAGAAGTCTAATAATTATTCATTTAGACTCATGATTGTTAGGAAATTATACAATAAGGTTTGGTGAGAAACAAACCGAAATCTAGTGTATTATTTATTGAAAATGACCACTGACCATTGATGATCTCTGATGACAGAGTAGTTGTATTCAGTTGATAGCTGTATTGCATTGTCAGTGTTGTCTTGTTCCGTACACAAAGGTATCAGTTTAGCCGGATAGCTAGCTGCTAGCTAGCAGCTACCGAGCCTCATTACTGGCTTCCATGACAGAAGGGCTATGTAGTCGCTAGCCTGCCAATACTTTTTACAGGCTGATTTCATGACTGAATCAGTTAGCTAGTTGTGTGTATAACTTTACCAAACTGCTTGCGTTTGTTTTGTGAGACGTTCCGTGATCCTATTGTCTAGATGTAGAACATAGGCTAAATATCGAAAATTACTCAAAAGTTTGTCATTGATATCATTTTTTTATTTTTATTTTGTTTCTCTGATAAATATATTGTTTTATTGCCCAGCTCTACAATATTGCATGACATAAGGTGATACATTTTAATGTTTGTGTTTCAATCAAAAAGTGCAGTAGTTTAACTGATAGTGTTGCACTTGCGATTCAAAAGGACAGGGTACGAGTCCTGAAGAGCATGCGAGCCAACATATGAGCCGAAAATGCATTGAAGCACCACAAAAAGATTGCATTTTTCATGTCACTCTTTGCTTTTTATTGCTCCATCATTTAGGTTTAAGGTTTAAAATTCAATATAGCACACCACATCTGTTTGAGAGCAAACTTAACCCGCTTTTTGCGCCACACAGTGACCATTTCTTTGAAATTGCCACTACATGTGTAAGGAACCACGTAATATAATTTGCACAAATGTCACCAGAGTCACATAATTTTCATGAGATCAGGCTGAATACGTGACAAAACTATTGATTAAGAAAAAACATTTTTTGCAGTGTTTTGAAAACCCCTGGATTAAGTTATAACTGTGTCCTTTACTGTTTGTCTCTGTAGGTCATATTCCAGATCAGGCCGTTATCTTGGCAACAGTGGGTGACCGTTTTGAAGATGTCCCTGCCTGTTATTCTGATGGATGAAGCCCTGAAGTTCTTGGCCAGAAACTACATTGAGCCTGGTAGCGATCTGTATCTGGAGGAAGAACATGGCCAAGGAAGTACAGCCGGGGGCCTGATTGGAAAGCTGCGTCGGGCCTTCAGAGGTGTGTCCTGGTCATTCGTGTTCATCTCTGCCCCATTGCTGGTCTGGATCTTCAGCCTGGACTCAGACATTACCAATATCTTCTGGGATTAGAAAGGAGTGTGTGTGTGTGAGTGTGAGTGTGTCTGAGTCAGAGTGAGTGAGTGAGAGAAAGACAGACAGAGTGAGAGAAAGACAGACAGAGTAAGAGAAAGACTGACAGAGCGAGAGCAAGCTGAGATTTACAAAGCTGCTTGGAGCTACTATCAGTGGCTGATAAATAGATGGCTGTAAAAGCAGTGTACGGATCTAATGTAGGAATGAATTTGGTGCACACAGTGGAATATAGAGAGGTACGGATGAAAGCTAGTGTAGAACCAGGACAATCACTGATAAAGAGATGCTGGGTAAAGGGATTGAATTGAGTCATGACCATCTACTTCTGCCTTCTCCATGTCTCACTGTGAGACATCCTGAAATTTTGCATTCTTCATTCAGTTTGTATTGTTTTTTTTTAAAGATGAAAATACATATACATCTCTTTATTCTAGCCTAAAAAAATCAAATTTGAGAATTAATTTTAGTGTAGAGAAATTTAGCTACTTCTTCAGCAATACATAACACCCAAAAATCACTGCAATTGTTCATCAAAGACAACGAACAACCCATTTTTCATTACAAATTATATTTTGACCACATTACCCTTATTCATAGACATTGTCACAATTTATCTTTCCTTCTACATATATTTCTTGTCTCTTATGAGGTGAAATAATGTTTTGTTAATCAGCATTTTTGTCTCATTTCCCCTTGGTTTGTTTTCCATTAAAATATCTAAACACTCTAAAAAGATACATTAAGACTTGTTTTCAGAGGTTGTCATGAATTAAGATGTTTTTCTTAACCCACTGGCAATTTTCTTTCTTCTTTTAAGCATACATCTTATACACTTTAGTGAGACTTATGCTTAAAACTATAATTTGCCAGTGGTTTAATAAACTTAATGTAGGATATTGTCTTATCATCATACAAAATTACTTTTCAAGTAAATTCAACTTGTTTTAAGGACATTTAAACAGAAAAAAAAACAAGATACTTTTTTTTTGCTGATGTTGGGCCCAGAAACATTTTCTTTAAATAAATGTTCAAGAGTAATGTTGTTAAAAAATTAAACGAAACCAAGTTAAACAAGAAAAAACATCAGGGAGGGAGGGATATATATATATATATAAGTCTTTATGGTTTCTTTTTTGGCCCCTACAGACAAAATACCTTCTTTAGGTATTATTCTCTAAGTTATAGGTTTGATTAATTTGAGCTTGGAATAAAATGCACACCTTTAGCAACATTCAATACTCCTATTTTTTAGGTGTTTTGTATTTATTGTGTTTTTTGCACCCAAACTATTGCTGCAGTGAGAAACAGCATCATTATTTGTTTTTCTAATGTCATTATTCGTTTTTTTTATATAATCTTTATTCAGTTTACTTTAACTGTATTTTGGCATCATACTGTATTCCCACAGTCCAAGTGATGTGATAGACCAAGACAACATTTTAACATGGTCTTGTGCTTAAAATTGACTCATCAGAGCAATACACTTTCGAGTCTGTAGAGTCAAAATTCCTATTTCCATAACCTATCACTCTTTAATATGACATATAAGTCACATGCACTTCCATGTGTGTCATTCCCCATCTTTTGTTACTGGTTCTCATTTGTTATGGATTTTGAAACATTACTATTACTTTTTTTAGGAATGTTCGAAAAACATTCCAGTGTTTTCAATGTGACCGCTTTAGTTTTATTTACATGCCTGTTTGGTAAAGAGATGTACTTTTTCCACCTTTCCTCCTTCAATGGGACTATTTTGTTCATTTGAGTTTGACTAGTTAGCGTCCTTTAGAGGCCTAAGCAACCTGTTTAAGACCGAATTCCAGTTCTACTACAACTGATTCAGCATGATTGTTTGGATCCTCAGTTGCCAATTACCTCAAAGGCCTAATTTTATGGGTGATAGAGAATCAATTGGTGATCCTTAAAAAGTTCCATTCCACAAAAATGGAAGAAAAGGAGGATTATAAAAGGGTTAAGATCCTGTTCTTTTCTATTTGTGACATTTTGGTTATATTTATTTACTATTTCTTGAGAAAGAAGAAGACCATGCATTTTGTTGTATTTTGTTATTTAATCGGTTGATACCATAATTGTCATTTAATGACTGTTTCATTACAGGGAAATGGAAATTGCTTCATGAAATGGAAAATAAACACTTGATTTAAAATTGTGAGTTTGTCCAAGTGAGTTTCTTGAATTCAAAACATTTTAAAATAATACATATTAATTAATATTAATAATAAAGTGATACTAATAATATAAGTACAATAAGATGTACAGTATATATTGTATTTATGATGAATATAAGTATAACAATATTAAGGTAAATATGAATGCCTTTCAATCAGATGTTCAAAATTGAAATTTGACTTTTTGAAAGAATACATATTAAAAAAAACTTTTTCGTGTCCAGTATTTGTTATGAATTAAATCAATTATTTTTATAAGCACTTAATAAACATTTTTACAAGAGAAAATATTATATATATATTAAAGGTAAAACATGAACTTTTTTCATCCAATATTTTTTTATTATTTCAATAAATTATCATTCATCATAAGCACAAAGCTTTTACAAGAAAATATAAATATAAAAGGTAAAACATGAACTTTTTTCATCCAATATTTTGAATTATTTCAATAAATAATTATTTATTAAAAGCACAAACATAGTGTAAAAAATAAACATCTCTAATTAAAAACAATTTATTATTTAAAAAAAAACATGTAGATGTAATAATAAATAAATAAAAATATAACATAAATAAATATTCAAATACGGCAAGATATCCAGTTCTTTTGCAGTTAAGGAGAACACACATCTTGCAGTGTCTGGTAGCACAAAGAAACGACCTGATTTGGAAGGTTATTTTCTTTATTCCACATAGAGTTCAGGGGGCACGAGGGAATTGGTAAATTGCACGTTTCTGCTTTTGAACATCTAAGCAGCTGCAAATACAGAAATATTTTAATTACTTGATCTTGTGTTACATTTACCAATTACTGTATTCATCTATAACACTTTTCAATACCTGTAAATTTTCAATTAGGCCTTTCATGTCCTTCTTGATATCATCTTCAAATTTAAACCCACAGCTATTGTAATCCACAAGTTTCTTTAAAATGGCACACTTTGACTGAAAAAGATAAATATTTTGTCAGATGCTGTGAACTTCCAATAAACTAAATTCTACCAGAAAACTAAAAGAAACTGTCAAAGCTACTCACCTCTTCGCAGCTATTTTTGACAGGGATGACATTGCCAATACTTGGCACAGTTGTGGGCTAAATATATAGAATCAATTCTGATTAGCTTGTTAAGTTTACAAAAAAATTAAATAAATACTTTTTAAGACTGATATTGCTCACACACTTACATGTGGCTTTCCGTTTTGCAGCTTTTCGATGATCTTGCCTGCCTGCATCCTTATATTGGTGCAGGATGATATGTTGTATGGGGCAGGGTTGCCTGACCTCACATACAGCATCAGTAACAAGGTGTAAATCCCAGCATGCACTGTAAAGCAAAACCCATCAATTGGATCAAATGTGTAGAAAGCAAAGTTGTATGTTCAATCCCTCAGGCTCCTTTATACTTACTTGTCTCTCCTTGGTGATGGTACTGAGACGTGTTCGTTTCCAAAGTCTTTGCCGGTAGTGTTTCAGAGTTTGGTGCCCTGTCAGAGATCTCTGTCTGTGCCACCACTTCTGCAACTGTGCTGAATGCTCCATCTAATATATACAAGACGTCTTGTGTAATTTCATCATAAACATCCAGCACTGGACACAAACTTTCACAGTTTTCAACATTCTGTCTGAAGCTGTCCTAACAGGTCAGCAAATGTATGGTATTTTTATGTGTGTGGGTGTGTAGAGTGTGTTGATTGGACATGCCTCAGCACTAATTTTGATTCATTAGAATTTATTTCACTATACAGTACCTGCTGTCACATCCTCCACATGGAAAGAATCAATGATGTCATCAGGAATAGTTTCCCATTTTTACCAGCAGCCAGGTGTTGCAATTCCCATCAATCCAATGACCAATCCCTATTGCTCTTCTTCATCTGAATTAATAAAAAAATCAGCTTGCTGGAAGAAGCATGTTTATTTTCTGTTAAATCAAGGCACACCAGCATGAGTGAAAGAAGAGTCACTTTCCAGCATTAGTAAATGTGTACAGATTTCCTATTTATCCGTAACCTTGTGCAATAAGCACATCCTATGTCAGGATACCTGCCCCAGCATGTATTTTGCGTGCCTTCAGTTTATGCCTATCAATCACTAGATGTAGAATACAAAATCGAAATTTGACACTGAGAATTCTAAGTCAAAGTTAAATAAAGCTAAGAAAAACAAGAACGAAGCAGCATCCTAGCAGACTCCCACAACCATAGTTTTCTTTTAAAAAGCAGACTCAGTGATCTGAACCTTTTTAGTGCATGTAATTATTCACTTCATTTGGCTCTTCAAAGTTTCCGACTTTGACCACCTCCGACCAGTAGGTGGCGATATGCACAAAGAATGAAAACTGCCAAAAAACAAAAGAAGAATGTGAAAGTAAAAGTGGATTTTTATAGTAAAATAATAATTAAGTATTGATCTGTTTCTCACCCACACTTATCATATTACTTCTGAAGACATTGATTAAACCACTGGAGTCTTATGGATTACTTTTATGCTGCCTTTTTTTTTTTTTTTTTGAGATTCAAAGTTCTGGTCACCATTCACTTGCATTGTATGGACCTACAGAGCTGAAATGTTCTTCTAAAAATCATAATTTGGGTTCTGCAGAAGAAAGAAAGGCAAACACATCTGGAATATAATTTTAATTCCTTTAAAAAATTATCCCTTCCCTTAAAGAAGCTATAATATAATAATCTTTACAACAACTATATTTATTTTTAAGAGCATACCATTCTTGAAACTTCTGGAATCCACACAATTAATTGTGTTAATTGTTTTGAACTATGACCATTCCTAAATTTGTTAATAAAATTAGAAAACAAGCAGCTTTGTCATCATTACAGCAGAAGCACTAGAGAAAATATCTTGGCCTAAATTGGGGGGCCTTTGAATTCTATCTAGGACAATGGGGGGATCACAACAGTTGTTATGCCAAGGACCCCCAAATATGATGATCTCCTTGTAAGAGGCCCCTTGTGTCAGAAAAATGGTAAGCATGATCAGGGACATGATTAGTAAGGTTCAAAGCGGGATGCCAAGAATTGTACCAAAATTACAATTATAGAAGATTTATGTTTTGTGTGTGTGTGTGTGTGTGTGTGTGTGTGTGTGTGTGTGTGTGTGTGTGTGTGTGTGTGTGTGTGTGTGTGTGTAGGGGAAAGAACGGTGATCCAATCTCCGACCCCCAGAAACAGGTTTACAGATTTGCTGAGCATTTCTGTGAGGTCCTGGGTGAGGGGAAGTCTCTGAGACTGGAAAACACCGTGGGACAAAGTGGAGATGACCCTGCTGGGGCTGCGGTGCCACAAATATTGAAGGAAGAAGTTGCTCCCTGTGGGTGGCTGGCTGAGGTGCCATCTTTGGAGGAAGTACTGAAGGCGATCCAGAGCCTGAGGCCAGGAAAGGCACCGGGCAGAGATGATCTCCCCAGTGAAATGCTGAAGGAGGGTGGTGTTTGTGCACAGACTGCCCTACATGACATCATAACAACAGTCTGGACCACTGGGTTGGTTCCGCAGGATTGGAAGGATGCCCTGGTGGTCCCTCTCTTTAAAAAGGGGGACCGCTCAGATTGCAATAACTATAGGGGCATATCACTCCTCAGTGTGCCAGGAAAGGTCCTGGCAAGGATTATTCAACATCGCCTTGCCAGACACGCTGAGGAGAGACTTGCGGAGCCCCAGTGTGGTTTCAGGAAGGGGCGGTCTTGCACAGATGCCATATTCTCTGTCCGTCTGCTACAGCAGAGGTGTAGGGAATTCCAGCAAGACCTACATCTCTGCTTTATTGACCTGGTCAAGGCATATGATGCCATCAGTAGGCCTGGGCTCTGGGTTGTTCTTCGTGCTTTCAGAGTCCCAGACCCACTGCTCGTGATCATTAAGGACCTTCATGATGGCGAGCGGGCCCGGGTAAAACTACGTGGTCGAGAGTCGGAGCCATTCCCTGTTCACCTTGGAGTGCGACAGGGATGTCCTCTGGCCCCCACATTATTTAATATCTATTTCCACCATGTGGTTCGTGAAGCCTTCGATGACTGTACTGGAGGAATTTCCATCTGGTACAGATATAATGGGAGGTTGATCGATGCCCGGGTGCAGTCAAGGGATGGCTCCCTATTGGTCAACCACATTATGTATGCTGATGATCTGGTGATTGCTGCTCACTCAGAGGAGGAGTTGGAGGCGCTGCTGATGAACCTGGAGCTTGCCACTAAGAGATGGGGCCTTACCACCAGCCCAACCAAAACCAAGCACCTTCCTGGGTATTATGTACCACCGGACACTACAACCCCACAGCTCCCAATTGGTGATGAGGCAGTTGTGGAGAGAGTGGAGTGTTTACCATACCTGGGAAGTGTGCTTATGACCAGCTCTGGTTTGACAGCAGAGGTCTCACTCCGAATCAGTCGAGCAGCATTATCTTTTCATCGGTTGCGAAACGCTGTATGGAAGCTACCCGGTTTGTCGCTCCGCACAAAGCTTCAAGTATTCTCGGCCACGGTCATTCCCTCCCTTCTCTATGCTTGCGAAACGTGGACCCCCCTAATGGAACTTCATCGCCGGCTCGAAACATTTAGGCTGGCCTGCCTAAGATCCATCCTGGGTTTATCCAGGCTGGATTGTGTGAGGAGCTCACAAGTCTTTGAAAGATGTGGACAAAGTCCCATCGGTGAGCTCCTCCGGCAGGCAAGGTTGCGTTGGCTGGGTCATGTAGCCCGCATGCCCGGCCACCGCATGCCTAAACAGTTTTTGTTCAGCCGGATAGAGGGGGCTAAGCGGGCGCAGCATGGGCTGGAGAAGAGATGGAGTGATGTGGTACAGGGGGATGTGGAGCTGAGTGGACTTGCCGATGACTGGTACCAGCAGTGTCAAGATCGGCCTCTTTGGAGGAGGCTTGTGAAGGATGCTGCTGGCCAGTTGGAGGCAGTCGCCCTCCAACAACAACGGAGGGCAGAGGAGCGACGCTCACAACAACGAGCAGAGCGCAGGGTGGCTAAAGCACTGCAAGTTGGCACAGTAGGGGGCACAGGTGGTGGTGCATCAGCCAGTCATCTCAGTCATTCGACCCGTGTCACCGGTTGGATCTGCCCCGTGACCTCCTGCCAGCGGGCATTCGACACTTCACATGGCCTAAACGTGCACATAGCCTGGCACAAGCGTCGTGGTGACGTCACCGCCACTTAGTGGCGAATGGCGGTTGTTTGTTTGTTTGTTGTGTGTGTGTTTGTGTTTTTTACGTTTTCTAATGTCATACACTGTGTGTGACGTGAGGAACGAACCGAAATTGTGAAACTGTTTCCTTTGAGACACAAAACTTTCTTCCTTCAGGGGGCGCTTGAGGGCTCAGAAAACCGAATCCCTAATTGATCTGCATTCAAATCTCGGGACCTTTTTATGCGTATCTAATGTGATAATTTTTTACACTGGATTATAATTTTAATTGTAATTTTTTTATTTAAAAAAACGATAATTGCACTTTATTCGTACCTGTGGATGGGAACCCGCAGCAGCATTTTCTGTACAATGATTTCTTAAATTCCTTATCCATCCAGTAATAATAAACAACGGTGATTGATCCATCCTGACCAGCGTTGAGAAAAGTAACAGGTGCCACGTGACACCTGCCATGTGCTATTCAAGCAGTTGTTTGAACCTCTGAACAGCAATTTACGGCATATTAATAATATAATAATTTTGAGTACATATAATACGCTGCACTATTGTGAACTTCTAAGGACCGAACTGGCCTAAGGCAATTAAAAAATTGCAATTGCGTGTGTTGTTCATTTGTAGGCTATATAGAACAGCATCATGAATGGATTTTGAATGTATCATAAAGGATAGTTCACCCAAAAAGGAAATTTCTCACATCATTTATTCACCTTCATGCCATCCAAAATGTGTGACTTTTATCTTCAGCAGCACCAAAAAAAAAAAAAAAAAAAAATTGTAGAAGAATATTTAAGCTCTGTAGGCCCATACAATGCAAGTGAATTGTGACCAGATCTTTAAAGCTCCAAAAATCATAAAAAGGCAGCATAAAAGTAATCCATACAACGGTTTAAGATATGTCTTCATAAGTGATATTATTGGTTTGGGTGAAAAACAGATAAATATTTAAATAATTTTTTTATAAATATCCACTTTCACATACTGAAAGTGAAAGTGGAGATTTACAGTATATTTAAAAAAGATTGAAATTTTGATTTGTTTCTCACTCAAGTGATTGCATTGCTTCAGAAGATATAAATTAAACCAATGATGTAAACCAGATGGATTACTTTTATTTTCATTTTTGGGCAAACAATCCTTTTAAATGCACTTGACTGTACACAATCATTCATTTCATATGATTTGTTAAACAAATATTATACATTTTTGAGTCAAAAATACATAGAAGTTTGCTAGGGTTAGTCCGTTTGACCTTTTCATGGATATTTCAAAATATCTTTTATATATACAGGGTTGGGAGGCTTACTTTTGAAATGTATTCCACAGATTACAGAATACATGCTGTAAAATGTAATTTATAATTTATTCCGATCGATTACTCAAGGTCAGTAATGTATTTTAAATACTCTGGATTACTTCTTCAGCACTGGTACATTTTTTTCAACTGTTTTGACTATAAAAACTCTGCCATACAGTAAGACAAAATACACATGTTAAAATACATTCTCTGAAAAACCTAAATATCTTATGCAGTGTTGTTTCTAAAACAAGAAACATCAAATGTATATATATTTTTAAGGATTTTTAGATATTATTGCAGGAAATTAATGAAAAAAAATATTATTAAGAATATGTTTTTTACCCTAATATCAAAGGTTTTACTAGATTTTTTTCATTAAGATCAATATTCTTGATAAAAATATGATCGTGTCTGGTAACACGTGCATGTAAAATGGCTAGAAATAGCATTTTAGCTTAGTATAAAGCTGACAATTTACATAAGGTTTATTTCTATTTCTTTTGCTCCAAACTTACTTCAAACGTACTTCTCTGTCTGCTCATATATGAACACATCATAAGAAAGTGTTTCATCGCTGATCAAATGCACTTTGGATCACATAATTTATATGTATACATTTTTCCATCTGAAAGGACAAAATATTAAATGAAACAAATGACAATACAATGCAAAGTAATCTCTTCAGTAATCAAAATAATTTTTGAATGTATCTGTATTCTAAATACCAATTATTTAAATTGTAAATGTAGTGGAATACAGTTACTTACAGTATATTTTGTATTTTAAATACGTAATCCCATTACATGTATTCCGTTACTCCCCAACCCTGTACAGACACATATGTGTATATGTATATAAACTTCACACACAATCTTGAGCCCATAAAAGGGTCCTCTGTTTTTTTGTTTTTGTTTGTTTTATTGGTCACATGACAATAGTGGCTCCCTGCATATTGGTTCTGCAACCTGACTTTCATTTGGTGGACAAAAGTTTTTCAAATATGAATAATATTTGAAAAAATATATATATTTTTAATAATAAAATATTTGTCCAAACTTTGTATGACAAAATATATTTATTTTTTCAAGAATTTCTGCTTATAAAGAGACTTTTATTTGTGTATTTACTGTTTTTGTCTACATCACGAAATGTCTCCAAAAAAATAAATAAAAAAAGAATTCAAAACTATAAAATAAATAAAAAGAAAGAAAAGAAGAAAAGAAAAGTAATGGCAAACATGTTAGTCATAGTAGAGCTGTTTTCAAATAATTGTTTGGTATGAATTGTATTTTAGTGTATGTTTGAATAACTAAATTAATAGATCCGGACCAAAAAAAAAAGGGATTCACGTCTTTGACCCATCTATGTTTCCTGTATATGATATCAGTACATTAAGTCATCATGCGGATACCAATGGGACTCAAATCGCCCCGTTCGAGTCAATAATGTCATAGCCACACGAGGGCGCTAGAAGAACTGTTACCATCTGACAGGCTTTTGGCTGTTTTACATTGACAGTCTCGTGTGTGAAATAATCATAAATAGCGTTCAGTTTGGAAAGGTGGGGAGGTATAGAGGGTCAATGCCTGGAGCCATTTATAGACAAAAAGACCAGCGAGGGGGAGGGAGGCAGTGTGTGTGTGAGTGTGTGTGTGTGAGAGAGAGAGAGAGCGAGCGCTGACAATATTTGTCATATCCTCTCTCCTCTGTAGTTTGTACACAAGTGTTGGCATAACGTGGAGTGCACGAACAGAAAACGCTAAATTATAGCACTGCAAAGAAGTCTTACAGGGGAAAACCAGATTCACCCGAAAGATATAAATATCAGTGTATGAGAAACTGGTAAGTTTGCCCTCTCTCTATGCGCTTGGGCGTGTTTCAGCGCTCTTGGCAACTTTATAAAAGAGCTGAAAAATATTTGATAAATTATTTTCGCATGCCATTGATTCATATTTGTAAATATAGGACTTTACCAGTTAATTTCGTAGGGCGAGTGTATACCAGTTGGATGATGAAATGCCTTATTTTGCATTGGAGACGATGTCCTTAAATCGAAATATGTCAGTAATTATATGTTTACGATTAGGAACGTTCTTGTTGAGAGTTCGCTCTTTTTTGTGCCTGCAATAATGAACCTTGGTTTCATACACTATATTGTACAGCTTGATATAGGCAATTAAATGGGCGCGAGTTTTCCTTTAGTGAACGCGGCACTTCCAGTGAGTTGCAGAGCACGAGGTAGCAGCTGCAGTCAGTGTGAAGGAAACAGCTGTTTAGCGGTGTGTGTTTGTGTGTTACTTAGGAAAGTGGTCTTTGACCTTTGGAAAACCAGTTCATTCAATCTTGTCATGAGTGGAAGGCATTATTTTCTACCAGGGATTAAAAACAAAATGTTTTTAATTTCGTTTCGTTCTGACCAGAAACTGTATTTCCCCATTCCGGTTCCAGCGTTCCGCTGCCTCATTTCCAAATGTTAACTGGTCTGAACATTCAGACACAATCCACTACGCTGTGGGAGACGTTAAGTACAATTAAATATGTGACATTAAAATGTGTTATCAATGACTTTGTCTCATTCAGAATCAGAGTCAGCTTTATTGCCTAGTATGCTTACACATACAAGGAATTTGTCTCGGTGACTGGAACTTCCATTGCACAACAATACAAAAACAGCAGCTAGACATAGATAATATAAAAAGAATTATACAAAATAATAATTATACATATACGTACATACACACACACATACATAAATACACGCATACACAGTGCAATTCTAATACAAATCTGTTATCTGTTATGTACAGTGCAAAATACAAATCTGTTCTGTACAGTGCAATTTTGTTTTTCAGAGGAATGAAATGGCAGAACAGAAGAGTTGGATGTGTTGGATAAATATAAAAAAGACTAAACTGTGTATTGCACATAATTATTCTCAATGGGGCAATTTTAACTGTTCATGAGGTGGATAGTCTGAGGGAAAAAAACTGTTCTTGTGTCTGACGGTTCTGGTGCTCAGTTATCTGTAGCGCCTGCCAGAAGGCAAAAGTTTAAATGGTAATGGCTGGATGACTGGGGTCCAAAGTGTTTTTACCAGCCTCCCCATATCCGCACACTACTCCAGAAATGATGGTGCTCCATCTGACTTCCAACCTCTTAAAATAATTTGTGTTACTCAAAGTAAAATTTGAGTCCCCAAAAAGTCACGCAAATAACTCTAAACTGTCAACCAAAAATCTTGGATATTAACACACCTCCAAAAAACATGGGTTGTGTCTACAACTTCTGATTGGAATTGCCACCAGGTGGGTGTGTCTTTAAGACCAAGCCTATACAATCTAGAGGGTGTCCAATAAAATCTATGTAAAATCTTAAACTGCATAAGGCGAACCCTTGAATCTCTGCAGACTTCATATTTTTTAGAAACCTAGTCCACACTCCTTCCTCCAATACCAAGTTTAAATCTTTCTCCCATAATCTCTTGAGAGAAGTTGAAGCTCCATCCCCCAAACTCTGAATTAGCAGAGAGTAACACACTAATGCCTCATGACCTTTTCAAAAAGCAGTAATCACCTCTCTCAAAGGATCTGCCATTTTAGGGTGTATGTGCTACTCCCAAAAACAATACAGAGCAGGTGGTGCAGCTGTAAATACCTATAAAACTGCGATCTGGGAATCCCAATATGATTAACAAAATTCTCAAAAGATCTCAACACTCCACTCTCATACAGGTCACCGAGTGTAGTAACCCCCCACACAATCCACTCTGACCAACAGAAAGGGGACTTATTAATACATAATTTAAGGTTCAGCCATATGCTCGAAGCAACTTTTAAAGATTAAACACTTTGGACACTTTTGTCCAAACCACGTGCAAGTGTGAGATAAAGGGATGTGACTTAACTTCTCCGGTTAGTTTGACAGAAAGGCTTTGCAATGGCAAAATAGTGGCAAGGACTTCTTGTTCAATATGAAACCAGGGAGGGGCTCTCTCAGGTGGAAGTGACCAATGAGCCAAATGTTTGAGACTGAATGCATAATAATAAAACAAAAACTTGGGTAGGCCTAGCCCACCTTTGTCAATCGGCCTATGTAACTTGTTGAAAGGTAATCTGGGATGTTTATCATTCAAATAAAGGACTTCACTATGCTATCAAATTGCTTGAAATAAGAGAGAGGGATATCTACAGGGAGAGATTGTAGCAGGTAGTTGAATTTTGTAATACAATTCATTTTAATAACATTAGCCTTCCCAATCATAGATACATGTAATGACGCCCACCTGCTCACGTCACTGGAAAACCTTTTTGATAAATGGTCGAAATGAACTCTAACTAAATCATACAAATTAGCTGGATATAAAATGCCCAAATACTTAATGCCCTCTTTGGGCCACTGGAAGGTGCCCGGCTGAAAATCTGTTACTGGGCAGTACGCTGTCAGAGGCAAATCTTTGGATTTTGGCCAATTGACTCTGTAACCTGAGCATTTAGAGAAGGAGCTAATAATCCTGTTGGGGTCAGAGATGAAGAATAAATATCATCTGTGTAAGCAAATGCTTATGCTCCACACCTCCTGCCTTCACCCCTGAAAAATCATCCTCCTTTGTTATCGTGGTTGCTAATCGTTCCAGGGTGAGGCAAAACAAGGGCAATCCTACCAGGTGCCCCTATCCAGAGTAAAATAATCTGAAATTAATACATTTGTTTGTACCGTCACTACCGGGTGTCTATAAAGTAACTTAATCCATTCAATAAAAGTACTCCTGAATGCGTACATTTCAAAAATCTTAAAAAGATAATCCCATTCTAACATATCAAATGCCGTTTTGGCATCAAATGAGATGGCAGCGACTGGAGTCTGATCATTTGCCACTGACCACATGATATTGATGAAATGTCTAATGTTATCAGAAGAACTACGGCCCTGAATAAACTCCACCTGATCTATATGTATAAGAGATGACATAACTTTACTTAACCAGTTAGCCAAAACTGTTGACAAATCTAGCTGGATCAGGGAAATTTGATGGTAACACTTACACTCACTTGGATCTTTGTCATTTTTAAGGTTCAGAATGATCCGGGCTTGTGTCATAGTTGGTGGAAGATTTCCATTCTTTAATGATTCTGTATAAACTTCTAGCAAAAGTGGAGCCAGTCCTGTAGCATACAATCTAAAACATTTAGCTGCAATGCATCTGGCCCCGGAGTCTTGACTGTAGGTAGGGACTTAATTAACTTGTCAAACTTCTCCAAGGTTATCTCAGAATCAAGAATCTTATTTTGCTCAGTCGTCAGTTTAGGGAGATCTAATGGTTCCACAAAGTTTCTAATATCTTCATCAGTAGATGAAGATGTGGAACTATAAATATCAAGATAGAATTATTTAAAAGCATTATTATTATCAATGGCTGAGTTAAAAATTTCACCACCATCAGATTTCACTGAGGGAATGGTAGAAAAAGACTCTCTCTGCTTTATATATCTAGCCAAAAGCTTCCCTGCATTGTCCCCTGACTCGAAATACTCAAAATCTTGCCCTAAATAACCAAAACTCCACCTTCCACAACAAAATAGTATTATTAAATAGTATATCTGTATTTTAATCGGGTCAATTCTCTGAGGCCATCAGAAGACATTCAGCACTTCAGTACTATCTCAAAAGGGATACATTAAAGCGCCAACTACATGATTTCTTTTTCTGCATATGTGGCAACACCTCTAAACTCACCAGGGCGTGATCTGAGACTAATATGTTTCCAATTGAGTAGTCAACAACAGATGAAATGAGAGACTTGCTTGATTTCCAGCTTGTGGCCTGTTATGTTGAGCAGACTTGGAAAGAGCTCTTCTAGGAATTTCACCATATCTCTGCATTCTTCATGCTCAGGAATTCCAACAATTTGGATGTTGTTTCACCGATTACTATTACTTAATCCTCCAGTTTTTCCCAAACACGTTCCAAATCTACTTCGCTAGTGGATTAGCAACTAATTCCCTCTCCGATGACTCCAGATAATTGATCCATCTCTCAACGTCCCTGATTCTTGTAACCAGCTCAGAGAATTTTGTTTCCATCGCAGTAATCAATCAACATATCGTTTCGCAAGATCGCAAGATCCTCTAAGTCAGCAACAACTTTCGTCAACATCACAGACATGTTGGACTGTTAGATGAATACTGTTGAATTTCTCCCGCCGCACTGTCCAAACCGAGTCCCTGGTCTGCCGGCCTATCTTGAGGTATCAACTTGCGTGTCATTTAATATCTCCATAGCCCAATTATTTTTAATTCTTTGCCATGTTGACTTCAAAGAACAGATATGTACTCAGCTGGGTGTATCATCTCACTAGGTTATGACATAAAAATATTTAAAAACTTGTAAAATGCACAGAGATTGCCATTTACACGTCTGCTCCTTGCATGGCGTCACATGACCTCCTCTAGCTTCTCATTTCTTAAACAACCATGTCGGAAGACATATCCCATGGACGTGGAAAAGATGTTACTGTATTTCAGAACTGTTCCACATGCACAATGTGATGAGAACTTACGGGATTGGGACTAAACAGCTGTGTGGCCACAAGAAAGCCACTTGTTAGTCAGACTAATCGGCAAAAAACGACTTTAATTTGCTAGGGAGCATAAAGATTGGATTGTGGAACAATGGAAAAAAGTAATGTGGTCTGATAAGTCCAGATTTACGCTATTCTAAAGCGATGGGTGCATCAGGGTAAGAAAGGAAGCGCATGAAGTGATGCACCTGTCATGCATAGTGCCCACTGTACAAGCCTCTGGAGGCAGTGTTATGATCTGGGGTTGCTTCAATTGGTCAGGTCTAGGCTCAGCAACGATATGTGGCAATAAAATGAAGTAAGCTGATTTTCTGAATGTACTGAAAGATCAAGTAATCAATGGAGTTTTTTCTTCCCTGATGGCTCGGGCATATTCCAGGATGACAATGCCAAGATTCATGGGGCTCAAATTCTGAAAGAGTGGTTCAGGGAGTGTGAGGAATCATTTTCACACATTAATTGGTCACCACAGAGTCCTGACCTTAACCCCATTGAAAGTCTTTGGGATGTGCAGAGCTCCAGACTGCAACTTAAATGGTCGCAAATGCAACCAAAAATAATCGATTGCAATAATAATTTAAAATCTAGTCACCATTGGCAACAGTCGGGCTGTGCGTTCAAATGCAGTTTTGTCAGATGTTATCTTGTGAGTTATTGAATACATCTTTAGAGCGTGCACCAGTGTGTCTCATGCCGCTTTTCATACGTTCTGTTGTGATGAACTCACTGCACGCAACAACAAACCAAGCACGAGAGAGTCGTGAACAAATTACTCTTTTGAATCGGATCTTTTACATGAATCACCCGAAAAGAACAGGGTTTGAACTCAGGAGCTCAGGTTAACAGTTTGAATCAGATTCACTTTCTCAGCGAATCAGCCGTCAGTGAGCTCTCAACTGGGAACGCAGACATTTCAAAACAAGAGTCCCATGTGTATTTCAGTGTATTTTATAATTAAAAGTCCCGTATATTTTGTAGCTTTTTTTCTTCTTCTGGTAATCATTGATTGGGATTTAAGTAGCACAATAAACTGCATCTGGGATTTCACTCAATTTGCACTCTTGTGGTGCAAACATTAATTGATGCTCAAGAAGGCAACACACTAATAGATGCATACTGTATGTAATTATCTGTAATGTATATTGTGAAGAACAGTGCTAAATAATAATTATTTTTTTATCTCTTATATTTTTATAAATTGTGAAAGGGGGTGTGAACATTTATGAGACAAAAGGGAATGCAAACTTATCTTCTCTACTATAAATAACCTCTGATTAATGGGTTATCAGCTGTCATCTTTTTCTTCGGCATTCTATCTTGTTTCTGAACAGCAGTCTAAATCGAGCAATTCTATGATTTGGTGAATAAAAACAGCCATTTGGCTCTTTAATGTTTCAGTTTAGGATCCAATGGCTCCTAAGTAATTTTTTTAGTCTTTTAGCCCTGATGTGCTGGAGAAGACTTAACGGAGTGTTTCGACTCTCCCGTCAAAAAATTGCTAAAATTATTGCAACTCTGGATGGAAATAAATGTTGTGACGTTGCATAAGGTTGTCGAAACAATGCCACGACAAATGCACATCATAATCATAATCAAAGCTAAAGGTGGTTCAACTAAATATTAGAGTATGCCACTTTTATTGGCCAGGCAGTGTAATAAATATGCAGTACAAAATGTTTAATTTGTCTTGTAAATGGCTCTCTTGAGGTCATTCCACAGCATAACTATTGGGTTAAAGTCTGGGCTCTGACTGGTCCACTCCAAAAGGTGGATTTTTTTTAAGTAATTTTGTAGAGGATTTACTTCAGTGTTTAGGGTCATTGTCCTGCTGCATCACCCAACTTCTACTGAGCTTCAGCTGGTGCACAGATACCCTGACATTATCTTGTAGGATATCTTGATAAACTTGGGAATTAATCTTTTCCTTGATGATGGCAAGTGGTCCAGGCCCCGAAGCAGCAAATCAGCCTCAAATCACGATGCTCCCTCTACCTCTATGCAGTGCCCTTTTTATGCCATTCGTATAGCTGCAGGTTCTTCCCAAACAATTCAGCATTAGTTTTATCAGTCCACAAAACATTTACCATTGTTTAATGTCAAGGTGGTCTTTTGGCAAATTTAGGGACACAGCAATATTTTTGTTGGAAAGCAGTAGCTTTCTTCATGGTGTCCTGCCATGGACACCATGCTTTTTCATTTTTTCCTTATAGTAGACTCATTATTAATGGGTTGGGTATCCAGAACCGGTTCCATTTTAGAACCGGTTTCGCATTTCCAAGAAGCATTTTTCAGTTGTATTGATCTGCCAGGACCTGCTACAAGGACCTAATTTCATTAAGCACAAGCACAGTTTATTACATTCGGCACCATGGCTGAGTTTGACCGCTGCAAATGCTCCAAGGTTTGGTTAAGCTATGCTAAAATTGATAACAACACCACAAAATGCAACACCTGCAGTAAAAGGATTTCGTGCAAGGGAAGAAGCACCTCCAATAGGATGAAGCATTTACTTCAACACAACGTGAATCTAAAGGAATGTACCGTGTTTGCCGCACTAGATACAGCTAATATTAGCAGTAGCATCTCACCCTAAGGTACAAAACACAGATAAGCAGACATTCACTTTAGAATCATTGTTTAAAATTTTGTTTTTGTTGAGATTGGTTTTTGGGTTTAATAGAGATCAATAGAGTAATGACGTAACTGATACAGTCTTTATTTGAAGAGCCAGAAACTCCATTCACTTTAGCCATGAAGGGGAAAATGAGCAAGGAGAAAGTGGATGAATGTCACCGGGTGGTGACAAGATTTGTGGTGAAGTGGTTACATCCTTTTGCTACGGTTGAGCCTTCGTTTAGGTATGCAATTCTTTATTAGGTTCTCAGTTTTTCACCACAATATCAATGGACTTTAGCCTTGTTTGATATTCTCCTGTGTCTCATAGCACATCAGAATCAGAGCTAGCTAACAGAACATTATATTCCATGTAACTGTCCGTTAAATATTTTGTTACATTCTATTTTTTGTGTTATATTTACTTAAAAATGTTTGGTTTGTAATTGTTTTTGTTGATCATTCCTTATAAAAAAGTGAAATATTTATTTTTATAAATGAAGGGGAACTGTCACAATTTACAATTTACTGGTTATAGCCTAAATGTGGCAAGAATAAATGGTAGGCACATTTTTGTTCTTGAAGTATTTGCTCTTTTTTTTCTCTCCAAATAATTATTGGAATCGGAACCAAGATTCGATAAGAACCGGATTCGATAACCAGAATCGGAATCAGAATAGATAAAATTGAAACAATACCCAACCCTACTCAACCCTAATGAGTCATTAACACAGATGTTAACCATTTCCAATGATTCCTTCAAGTCTTTGGACTGATGAATATCTAAACCCTTCAAAATAACTTTGTAACCCTTTTCCAGCTATATGCAAAGCAACGATTCTTTGATCGTAGATCTTCTTCTTCCTGTTATTATTATTATAACCTTTATTTTACCAGAATAACCTTTCTGAGATTAAAAATCTCTTTGACAGGAGTGTCCTGGCCAAGATGGACAGCAAATAAGTCAAAAAAGAAATATACAGCCTAATTTATATACATTTAAACAGACATTTACAATACTAAAAACACTTACAAGTCATTGATTCATCTTCAAGCTGACGAATGATACATTTAAAATGTTCCATAGACACCATGTTTTGTAACCAGTTTCACTTGAAGAGAATTCCAGTCAAAGTATCTGCATACCTAAAAGCCTTTTTACCTAATTCAGTTGAAACATGAGGAACAGCAAGAATGTAACAATTCTGAGAACGAAGGGAACATTTCCCAACGGTGTTACGTTGGATAAAGCAACAATGCTATGAAGGCAAGAACCCCAAGATAGCCTTGTAAATAGTTGTATACCAATGCATTTCTCTTCTAATAGACAAAGAAGGCCAAGCTTCTCTATTATACAATGTACAATGATGTGTTGAGGGTTTACAATTCAAAATTAATCTTAAAGCACTATGATACACAGCATCCAAAGAAGAAAGAAGATAAGATGGAGCAAATTGATACACAACATCCCCATAATGAAGTACTGGTAAGAATGTAGTTTACATTATATTCATGATGTTAGCCAGAGGGAACTGGCCCCCACAGTGACTCTGGTTTCTCCCAAGGTTATTTTTCTCCATTAATCAACATCTTATGGAGTTTTTGTGTGACAAGTTTCTTTCATACATTAAATGAAAAACAGAGCTTATTTCTGAAATAAAACCCTAGCTTTGTTTTAAATTTTTTCTTTAGCTGAGTAATGTGAGAACTAATGTATCATCGATAATAATACCAAGGTATTTAAACTCTTTCACTAACTCAATCACATTTCTTTTCAAAGACTGAAGAGAAGTAAGATTATTTACAATTTTCTTTGTACTTTGTTTCTTTTGTACACTTTCTTTGTAAACATATGTTTAGTTTTATCAGCTTTCAAAACGAGTTTTAAATTGTAAATCCATAACTGTATAACATCAAAAGCTTATTGTGGATTATGCAAGGCTTGCAGCTTAGAGGGTACAATGCTTGCTGCTACAATACATAACAGTATCATCAGCATAAAAATGAAATAGCACATTTTGAATGTCATGATCAAGTCTATTTATATAAATAGTAAATGAGAGGGGCCCCAACACAGATCCTTGGGTGTGTTCAATAAAGACATAAAAGATTGTTTGTGTGTCGTTAGCTTAAGCACATTGTTGTTTGTCTATACTTGTGACTTTGATTAAGATGAGATCACATTTTATGACCAATTAATGCAGAAAACCTTCCAAAGGGTACACATACTTTTTATTTGCACTTTATATATAGTTGCCTAAAAGGTCTTCATTATGTCACAGAAGGCTACATCTACAACATGCATTAAGGCAATGAAATGTGTGATGCAGTGAAATTTAGTTTTGATGAGGAGTGTGTGGCCGGCGCTTGGGGTTCCCTCCTCCTCCTTGAACTGTTACATGCAGTTTCCTTCAGAATCAGAGCACATGCTTATCATGTTCTACTAAAAAGAGTGAAGCCTAATTTTGTGGGCAACAGGAAGTGGTGTAATTCCGTAAATGTACAGTAATAACCATTTAGACTTTGGTTTCACGGAAAAAAAAATATTGCAACAAAATTAACTGGCTTCCAACATTTTAAAATAACGTTTTCACTCTGGAACAATTTCGATTTGGTTTTGTAAAAGTCATTTAAAATTTTAATTTTTTTCATTTCCTGGAACATTTTCAGTCTCTGTTTACAGCAATAACTGTTACATAATTAATTATGACAAAGTGCAAATGTTTCACATTAGTTAATTAATAAGGAAACTGATTGTTGGGTTATGTTTTGATTAAAAAATAAAGTAAAATAAATATTTTAATTGTTGTAATACTGGATTTAGTGATTCACTGTTGGAGCGCAGGCTGCGGATGAATGATGAGAAGTGGGCATCTGAGAGCTATGTATGGGGTGATGCGCCATGGTACTCTAGAGAAACGTATTACAGGGCCATAACCACAATAGACAGTGAGGAGGAAACGAGCACTAAAATATTCATATTAGTGGTCTATAAATATTATGATTTATGAGTTTTTCAATTACAGATGTTTTAACTTTTACTTTTAGTCCCCAAGTCATGAATACTGTTAATGATCTAGGTTAGATATACTAAAAATAGTGATTTGTATATGGGTGTTAAAGCATTGTTTATTGTACAGAATGTGTTTGCGCCAGTGCAATCAGTCACACTGCTTGTGTGATGCTTATGGTGTGCCATGAGCGTCTGTGACTATTTCTGGTGCCAGAAGGTCAGGGAGTCTGTGAACATGTGCCCAATGGATAATAAAAATACATCAGCCTGTCTTAACCAGTCCTAAACCAACTCATGTTAGACACATGGTTATTTCAAACTGCATTCAAAACATACACAGAGAAACACTACCAGACAAAAGTGTGGACACACTTGACTGAATTTATATTTATGTTATGACCTTATGGTTAAATGCCTGAAGACAAGTATACATTTGTTCTTTACAAAACGTTTTTTAAATGGATGAGTTGGACTGGATTGTGAAGTAAAGGAAAGGCAGCCAATAAGCATCCAGCATATATGACAACGCCTTCAAAACTGTTTAAAAACTTCCCAGGTGGATACGTCATGAAGCTGGTTGAGAGAATGCCCAGTATGTGCAGAGCTGTAATCTTGGCAAAGGCTGGCTGTTTTTAAGAAGCTGTTAAAATAGATTTTAATATGTTTAATATTTTTGGCCAGTACATATACATATATTCATTCGTTTTACAGTACGTCATACATTTGATGAATTTACTAAGCAGCACTCAGGATCAAATTGTTTTATGTATAGTACAGCTGGCAACATATTGTCACTTATACATTATTGAAGAAGATTGAACTTGAGTCATTATTTGGGTGAGAGAGGTTTACAATCCATCCTAAATGTCCACAGTTTTATGTCTCTTTAGTTTTGTTACATAAACATTTCTTTGACAAGAATGTGCTAATCTAAGTGAACATGGTCTGACATAAATTTGTAAAAATCCTGTTTCTTATGTATACGGTATTCTTGAATTCTTGAAATCTGATCACAAACAAGCAAGCGTAGAGAATGTGCCTTGGTGTTTTCCTGAATGAGTGCACCAGTTCATGGTGAAAAAAGAAGGTGTCCATTCATAACTGACTGCCTATGCAAACAGGATTGTATTTACATTTGTGGTCCTTGGTATACATTTAGGAAGAAATTAGACTTTGTAGCTTTAAACTTCAAAATTAAATGGACAAAATGCATAACATTTTGGTAATAGGGTTGCAAGTAACAGTGATGCAAATGTATCCTAAATGAAGATGTTGAGCTTTTGTAATTGTCTTGCAACAACTTAAGCAAGAGGGTTGAAAGGTTTAGCATGACGAATAAAATCAAAACAACAGTTTGTGCAACAATTATGAAAATGTAGTGGAGATTATTTACTTGTTTTCCCACCGAAGGGTCCAAATAATTTTTAAGCTTGGGTATCACAATTTTAAAAAACATTACATTTTTGGGCAATATAGTTGTGAAATGTTTTAACTTTTCTACTTAAATACATTTCATATCAATTCAACATATTATAATAAAATTATGACATGGTTGTGTCATTTTTAAAGGGATTGTTCACCCAAAAATGACACAACAAAAATGATCTCATCTTTACTCACCCTCATGCCATCCCAGATGTGTATGACTTCCGTTCTTCTGTAGAACAAAAACACATTTTTTTAGAAGAATATCTCAGCTCTGTAGGTCCATATAATGCAAGTATATGGTGACAAGACCTTTTAAGCTCCAAAAATCATATAAAGGCAGCATAAAAGTAATCCATAATACTCCAATGGTTCAATTAATATCTTCAGAAGTGATGTATGTATGGGTGAGAAACAGATCAATATTTAAGTCTTTTTTTACTATTAATTTCCACATTCACATTATTTCCACATTGTGAAAGTGAAAGTGGAGATTTATAAAAAAAAAAAAAAGGACTTAAATATTGATCTGTTTCTCACCCAAAGTGACTGCATCACTTCAGAAGACCACTGATGTTGAATAGATTACTTTTATGTTGCCTTTAATGTGATGTTTGGAGCTTCAATTGCATTGAAAGAAACAACAGAGCTGAGATATTCTTCTAAAAATCTTTTTAGGTTTGTGTAGAGCAGAAGAAAGTCGTACACATCTGGGATGGCATGAAAGAGAGTAAATGATGAAAGAATTATCATCCCTTTAATTGTTGGAGACAGTCGAGAATGATGTGGGACAGGCCAAAATCACAATTTTAAGGAGAGGATATAGACATTTCATATGTTTAAAGCAAGCTTCATGCTATGCAGAATTTATAATAGATAATAATTTGCATAATAAACATATCTAAAAGTTCTCACCAAAAAAGATGGGATTTGTGTCTGTAAAGCTTTAAAAAACACACACAATGTGACACTAGAGTATGCCTTATTTGTTTAAAGTGTCAATACAAAATAGTCTAATTCAAAATATTAAACTGTGACTATGTTGCTTTAAGATCATGTTGCATACATGGCTATAATCCCAATTTTTTCTTTTTCCTTCTCTAGTGCAATGGCTCCATCACTCTCTCAGGCCTATAGGAGGCGCTGGTGGATGGCAGTCACAGCAATCATTGAAAACCTGCTCTTCTCTGCTGTGTTGCTTGGTTGGGGCTCCCTCCTCATCATGCTGAAGAACGAGGGCTTCTACTCACACCTGTGCACAGGTACATGGCTGCAACATTATGGCAAAGTATTATTTAAATTTAGTAGTAGCAGTTTCATAGAAAAACATGCAGACCTACAGTACAGTATATGCACAGGTCAAACTAAAATCAATGCAGTCCATCATGTAATATAAATCTGACTGCATGCAAAGAGACTTTAATGTACCTGATGTGCTCTCTACTTTTAGATAATGTCACAGAGGGCCACACAAACATAAGTTTAATGGAAAGACTGGATTGGCTAAGCTGTGTTGAGCAGGAGGAGGTTTTGAATCTGGGCTTTACGATTGGCTCGTTCATTATCAGCGCAGCCACATTGCCTCTAGGAGTCCTGATGGACAAGTTTGGGCCACGTCCAATTAGACTGTTTGGCAGGTGAGAGCCATACAGCTATTTACATTTCACATATTCACATGTACAAATAATCGTTGACAGTCATGAAGATTTGCTTGCTGCTCGAAGTGGAGGGCCGTTGTTGTGCAATATCATTATTGGAGTTGATTGTGCATGAGACTTGTACTCTAATGTCCCCCTCTTGTAAATAATTAATTATAGAGAATAAGTTGGGGTGGTGGAGGGAGAATTGTTGCAGAAATGAGTAGGTATAACAGAAATAATGTATATAATATTTTGCACCATAACAGCACTATGATGCTTACCAGACCAGTAATTTAGGCCACTTACCTTATCCTCCTGAGACTCGAGCATGACTGCTGTGTGTATTTCCCATTTAACTTTTTGATTTGTTACTAGTAGCACCTAAAAACACCTACAAATATATGTCCACACATGAGGACAGCGGGACAAAGTTGTTAAATTATAAAAATACCAAGCTATAGAAAGTCAGATTTTTTTTTTATCAAATTGTTTATTATGTTTCCTGGAGTGTTGGCTATTCATGATTTTGAGACGTTACAGACATTACATTAGGGCTGCATCTAACGATTATTTTTGATGTTGATTAATCTATCGATTATTTCTTCGATTAGTCGACTAATCTAACGATTATTTTTCCGATTAATCTAATGCATATTTTTGGGATTAGCCGATTTATCCATTGGCAAACTTTCCAATAAATAATAAGTACAACTTCTACATTAGTATTTCAAACTTTTATTAATTCATTTTCTGACATTTTTTTTGTATCTGTCCCTATTCAAATAAACAATAAATAAATAAATAAATAAATACACTACAGGCTACTGTTAATATGTAAATATAACGTTATTGTTTGTTTTTAAAGTCTACATTAGAGACATGCTGGGACGGATTTCTCCCTTAATAATTCCTAAAAAGCGGACATCTCTGTTATTATCAATGAAACTGACTGCACAATGAATCTTTCATTATATCGATTTGCCAGTATGCAGAATTCAGCACTGAACAAAAAGTCCATTTTGAGCGGTGAGGAGATTCCATCTTAAATGCTTCTGATTGGCCATTGCGTTCAGAAAATGAACACATATGTCTGTGATTGGCTACATTGTTAAACGCTGCAAACATGTATACATAGAACGATTTACAGGCCGGGGTCTATCTATTTTGTTTTAGTTGTTCTTGTTGCTTTTGTGCAACAGATGAATGACAATTTATTTGTTTTGAGATGTTCAATTTATAGATTTCTATTTTGCAGGAGTCCCGTGAATCGTTTTATTCTCCGCAACCAGCACACACACGAGTGCATTACGCCAGCGCCACGACTCGGCCATCAGAGCCCAGCGCCGCACTCTGTTGTTTTGGGTCCCGCGGAGTGCATGTCTCTAGTCTACATGTGCATACACAACTTTTAAAAACGGGCAATTTAAATGCACTGAAGGCTTCGTTGACAGATTTAAGTTGAAGTTATAAATGAAAGTCCATTTTATTGTCGCCGAATGGGCCAATAAATTACATCTGCACCGTTAGCAATTAACACTATTAACTAGCACACAAGCTGTAATAGCTGAAAAAAGTAGGTATGACCGCAACAACAACTCCAAAAACTCACTGTAATAAAGCCTACTACTTACCCAGCTGGCTCGTCGTTTTGAGTTCAGCAGAGTCACAGGATGTTTCCTTTTAAGATGCTCGTTCATAGCAGTTGTGCTGCCATGGTATGACATTTCCGCTTTGCATAGTGAACAAAGCACCTTTCTGTTCGGCTGTAGTTTAAAGTATTCCCATACTTTGGATGATCGTGGTTGTCATTTTCACCATGAGCTGGAGCAGAAGCCGCCATTACTCGATATTTAAACGTAAATAATGAATGTGACGCGTCGACGCATTTCATTCGTGTCGACGTATTTTCATAGTCGACGTAATCGATGACGTCGACGCGTCGTTGCGGCCCTACATTACATCAGAAATTAGCATAATTAATTTGAAAGTAATGGCCAGCATCATCCAATCACTGCCAACCATGTTAAAATAAAATCTATGTACTGCAGATGAGTCTATGTACTGATTACCATTGTCCCATGTCTGCCAAACATGCACATCATCTGCAGCCTGAAACCAATGTTTAATTGGAAGTTTTGATTGAATGCACTTAGCTGCATAGAGTGCTCCCTTGCTCCTTATTTAGTGAATGACTTAACCTCCGGTGCAGGGGTGAAAATTTCATCAAAATGTTGGGGGGAACAATAAACATAACAATTCTCAAGAGCAATTTGTGAAGGGGACACCAAGGGGTTTTTTGTTGTTGCCCCGTTTGCATTTGTATTATTTTATTTCTTAAACAATTATTTTAAGAATATATGATTATATTATTTACAATACACATATTTTAATGATACTTTAGGGGGGGGACAACCCTCAGATGGGGGGGTCCTGACCCCCCCGACCCCCACCGCAATTTCCGCCTATGCTCCGGTGTGCTGTCTGTCTGCACTGATCTCCGAACTGGTTTCAATGGGATAATGCACAGTAAATAAAGGACTTCTAAGGAAAAGATGCGCTTAAGTACACATAAGTGTACATTGTGTTTATCAGCATGCTGTTTTGCGATAAATCGCTCAAATTTTAATGAAATGAAATTGATGAAATTAGAGACTCTAATCTTTTGACTCAAACAGGTGTCAATGTAAGATCTTAATTAGGTTTCTTACCAGATGTAGTTTTGTTGGCGTTTCTCCCAAAGACAAACTTCCCTGTGTTCTGCGCCTTTTGTTTTGTCACATGACTTTGTGTGCCGAAAGTTTAACCCTTTACTGATAGCACAGAGTCTCCTGAACTGAGATCAATCAGTTTAAATGAATTGAAATGATGCATTGCATATAGTGCAGACAAAATACAACATCCACTCATGTGTGCGTAAATCTCACAAGGATATGGCCACTTATTTTATCACATGTACTCATAAAAAATATTCCGTTACATGCATACCTTGCATCTGCCCATTGTAAATGTCAATGTATTGTATAACTGTCAAGGATATCATGATGACAAATATCTACATGACACATTTTATGGGCTTTTCACCCTTTAAACTTTTAACCAGGGGTTTATTTCTTTTTTTTTACATTTCACAATGTTCATACTTACTAGCCCTGGCTTATTTATTCAAATTGTACAGTATACCTTTTGCTCACATGTGACATGTTAGGACAATCGTCTTGCATGGTGTAAGCTGATTGGTCCTTTGACATGTAATCAAGTAGCCAATCAACGTATGTCTCTCTTTGTCTAACAAATAAATAGCTCAGTTTTGCAGATAAACCGGTTTCATTGCAGAACGCTGCAAAAGTTTTTATCTGAAACCCAACTCCACTCCAGATCCAATGGTCTAGATCTGCTACATGGGGATTGTATTTATGTATAATTATGCAGCATCGTGTCCTACATGCTGGATGCGGCATGTCTGGCATTTTGTCTAATTGTGCAGCAGCAGCAGCAGCATGTACACATGCTAACTCACTATGTCTGTGTATGTTTTAGCAGTAGCAGCAGCGTATCAAATCTTGTCCGCCAAGACCAATATCCTATCAATATGTCATACCCACATTAACATGCTAAATCTTTCTGAGAGTTGACATGACTGAAAACATGTTAACATGTATAATGTTTAAGTTGTGTGGCTATACTTTTGATACAATGTGTATTTTGGCATTTATGGACTGGCCCCATTCACTTCCATTGTACAGTGGTATGAAAAGTGCCATATTACAAAGTTTCACTAGCATCAGAATAGTATTCAAAACAGATTAAAGTGCAACAAGGATATTTATTTATTTCATTTTTATTGACTGGTTAAGTGCTCATGGAAAAGATGCGTTTTAAGTTGTTTTTAAGAGTGAGTCAGCTTCACGGATGGAGTTGGGAAGGTCATTCCACCAACGTTGTATGATGAAACTGAAAGTCTGGGAAAGTGTTTTGGTGCCTCTTTATGTTGGTACAACAAGGCAACGTTCCTTAGCCGACCGCAGGCTTCTGGTGGGCGTGTAGCTCTGCAGAATTTATTTTAGGTATGCTGGAGCAGACCCAGTGAATGTTCTGTATGCCAGCATCAGAGGCTTGAATTTGATACGTGCATCAACCGGCAGCCAGTGGAGAGAGACAAAGAGTGGTGAAACATGTGCTCTCTTTGGTTCATTAAAGACCAGACATGCTGCTGCATTTTGGATCATTTGCAGAGGACTAATTGCACATGCAGGGAGGCCTGCAATGAGAGCGTTACAGTAGTCCAGTCTAGTTATGTCAAGTGACTGAACAAGCAGTTTTATGGCATGTTCAGAGAGGAAGGGTCTTCCTGATATTGTAGAGTGTATATATGTATATCGCTGAGGCCGATATTTTGAAATTTGTAATAACCAGCATCGGCCTATACATTTCCAATTTGGCCGATTTGTTTTTCAAGCCACTGGGGCACCAAGAATCACCTGCTTGCATGTAAAGGAGCCTTCTAAGACATGTAAACAACTAATCACAGATTGTTTTGTTGTTACGTACCCTCACACTAAATCCCACATTTTCTTGCTGTGGAGCACTCATAAATATTCCTCTGAAGCACGTATTCTATCAGCCTGGATCAAATTCTGACTCATGAATGTTGCATGACAATCAGTCCATGACAGTACAAGCTGGCAATCTGGGCCATGTAAACTGAATGCTGTCCGGAGATTGCTGTCCAAAAGCGGAGCCTTCGAGGTTAGCAAAAACAAAGCGTAACACAGTGGTACACTGGCGAGCAGACCAGAGGCCATTCATTTTGACCGATTGTCAATGGAGTAGATGCATCAGTATGCTGAATGATCTACTTTTGTGTGGAACAGTTTACCCTTTAATTAACTGACCTCCTGTCTGCTGATATTAAACATGTTTTACACCAAACAATCCTTTTGTAGTGTAACTCAGTATATAAAAGAATCCCTGCTGCTTGCTGCATCTGCTTCAGCATGCGTGAGCAACTTCAAAATAAAAGTGCTTCACTTGCGCTACAAGTAAACATCATATTCACTGTGCACTGTATGAACAATTAGTTATGCTCGGCCTGTTGTGAGAAAATGCGATTGCAAATGCGCACGCACCGTCCGTGGTTGTTAGACTACTGTGTGCACTATTGTTATTTCCTTCTTCCTAACACATTAACAATTAGTTTATGTGCAAATAAATTAATAAATTGGATGACTAAACAGAAATCAAAATAAACTGCTATTTACCATTTAAAACACAATTTTCATTTTTGAAAGATTTTTTTTAAGATTATTTAAAAAAACAATTGGTGGTAAATATAATGCTTAGAGCTGGGTATTAATACAGATTTCCCGATTCAATAAATACATTTTATTAGCTTTTCATAATTTTGGTCACATTTTAGCATTTAAAAATGAACAAATCCATATATTCAATCAATAAATATGATATTATAATGAATATATAATATTTTGTTAAATTTGTATTGTTTAATTGCATAATTTGTACTAGACACAGGTATTTACATTGATTTGTTGAACAAGTGCTAAAAACCTGTACTGTCTCTTTAAGGAAATCCGGCATTTCTGTAAACAGCATCTTTAAATTAGCGCATATTTGTAATATTTTGCCAAGCCCTAGTAGTTCTAAATTAAAGTTAATAAATTTTCTAAGCAATATTATGTTTATGTTATTTACAATAGTAAATTGTGTGATATTTCGGTGTTATATCGGCCTATCGGCCACCCTATTCTCTGAATATCGACATCGGCCATTAAAAAACCCATATCGGTTGCCCACTAATGGTAATCAACTTTATGCCACAAACGCTGTCGATGGAGCTTAAATTGTATTGAACCAGAACGTTCTTTTAATTTCCATAAACCTTCTTTTTCTATGTATGACTCTTGTAGTTCCTGTTTTGCATTCTCCACGGGTTTGATTGCTGTTGCGGCATATAATCCTACTGGTGAGTATTAATCCTTATGGAGGTGTGTTAAAAGCCAAATTCTTTTAACATTTATTTGGTATCTCACTTGGAAACTGTGCTTTGAGCAGTGATGGTGTCTGTGGTCTGTCACACCTGAGGCGTTTCCTATATTGAGATACATCATTCTGTTATTAGAGAAATGTGTTACCTAACATAAGTAACCTAACATTTTGCTTTAGATCATTATTTTGTGAGATTTCATGGCATATAGCGACTCCGCTTTAGCACAGTCACTGCAGGATGTATAGAAATCTCCTTCCTACAAATAATCCCAACATATTGGCAAATAATGCTTTTCAAATGCCACAGATCTGTTTTTGTTGCGATTTCTGAATAAATAATGTTTCATAAATAGTAAAGACATTTCTGTCCTCTCCTTCACAGTGTTATCTTCTCTCATATTTATTGCTGTTTCCATGAATGGGTTTGGAGGAATCTGTCTGACCTTCACTTCATTAACAGTAAGACACGCTTTTATTATTATTATGCACACACTTTTTATGACTTTTTTAATATTAATTGAGAGACTACATGGATTATTTGTAAATTAAATATTCATTTCTATCTACTTTTTTGTTCTTTTGTTAAAAAAGTCCATGGACATGTTAAGCATTACTCACATTGCCATCATCAAAGGGGAGAGATAAAGGGAATGAAGGTGGCCCACAGGTCCAGGCAGTAAAGGATACTAATAACACTGAATAACAAACACATAGAAACTAAACCAAGAACACACATATGTCAGAAATTAGGAGATAAAGAATAAGAGTACTGTGATGTGAGAAAACTGAAAAATATTCAATGTTGTAACATTGTAAATTTGGAGAGAGTAACGTGGGTCAACAGAAACGCCACCACAGAACGAATCTGAGTACATGCATAGTTCATCAGGCCATGTCCCTGTCTGAACTTTACTTTTAAAAAGGATTTCTACAGGCAGGGAGCCCAGAATTCCTAGCTATAGCCCTATATACACAATAACAAAATACATAAACTCTCTCCTACAGTGCTGCAAATGTTCACAGATGACAGCTAATGTTTAAATAGAAAGATTAAGCAAGTAAGATACATATATTTTAACTTCAAGGTACCGTAACGTGTTATCTTGCACACTTGCCATCCTTACCTGTTCTATAATCAGATCTCCTTTTGAAGCTTGAGCTGTCAAACAGATTGTTGCTATGGTGTTTGTGTACATTCTATGATGGGTTGGTTGTCATGTTGACATTTGACCTGACTCGTGTAAAAGTGTGTATAATAAGTGTGCAAATGCGTGTGTGTGTGTGTGTGTGTGTGTGTGTATGTGTGTGTGTGTGTGTGTGTGTGTGTTTGTATATGGGATCACATGAAATACCTTTGAGAAGTTGACACATCCTGCAGTGTGACATGCTATACTCAATCTAAAACCATTTGAAACAGCATTTGGCTAAGTAATTAATTATTATTATTATACATTCACTTCTTCTGACCTTTTATTAATTGAGAAACTACATGGTACATTTGTACATTTAAACATTTATTTATATTCCCTGTTTTTTATGTGATGCATGACAATCCATGGACTACCCATATGTCTATAGCCTATTATTGGTATTAATTCTACTGTGTATGTCTATTTGTGTGTATCTGAAAGCTGTATCTGGGTACATTTTGTTGAATGATCCCTTTTGACTACTCTATCTTATGTAATTATCATTAAATATCTAAATGGTTTTATATGTCTTACTGCAGAATGTCAAAACTTGTTAGTTGCAAAATTGCTAAATGTTAGTTGCGCTTTTCTGTTCTATTTGTGTTAGGAGTGCATGTAAGAACTGCATGATCACTGCTCTGCCTGGGTTTTTCAGATGACTTTAGAGCTGCACATTTCCATCCCCACATTACGCATTTTTTGCATGCTTGTTCTCAGCCAATCAGAGCACATATCTGACTTCACTCCCTCAACTGCGCCAAGCCCACTTGCTGCCCACACTAAACGCACAGTGACATAAACACACTGTCTTTGCCCTCTCTGCGACTGGGGCTAGTTCTTAAACTTTTTACTTCAGTGAATATTTTTCAGGGTAAAAATGTGACAACTTGTCCCAAACTGACATTTATGAAAAATCCCATGTCCTGAGAACATACTGTAGTTCAACATTTTGTTTAAAATATATTCATTATAAAGTTGACCCTTGAATGAATATGTACTATTGTTGTTTAATTGTTTACCAAATTTAAATTTAGTTTGAAGTATAGAATTCACAAAGAGTATTTTGAACTAGGTGTTTGAAACCAACATACAAAACCACTGCTACATAAAACACATTTGTGTAACTGGACGTTTGACTCAAAAAGCGTATTGTTATTGAGCTATAACGTTTGTGACAACATCCCCACATGACAGCTTGTCCTAGTCTCCACTACATCAAGAAAGGTACACCATTTTGAAGAAACAAACAGAAAGGTGTCATGTAGGGTGAAGAGGTTCATAATAGTGTGACTGCGTGTATAAATTATGACGTGTTAGAACCGTTCCTTGTTGACAGTCTCTTACCATGGCACTTGTTTGTGTCAGTTTGCTTTGGGAGGATGTCCAAGTATATATTTGTTTTCTTTGTTTATCTGCTTGGCACAACAGCACAGAAATGTCCTTAGCACTACATGTGCTTCATCGCATATGAGGGTTTGCTAAAAGACTAAAATAATTCAAAGGCAATTCATTGGATAGTGTGATTTGGATAGATTGAAGAAAGAAACATAGGAAGAAAGGAATTGGCAGCCCAAGCTTGGTTTATTATAACACATGCAGCAACTCATTGGCCATATTTCCTTAATTATCCCTGGTTGCTCAAACTGCGTACTGTACACATGTATTTTCAATAAACTTTCTTTTACTGTTTTATTTCTCTTTTATACCATTATCAAACTTTCTCACATGTTGTGTAGCTAAAAAACAAACTAATATTGCACTCTAGTGGCAAAAGTCAAACATTACAGTTTGGAGAATTATAGCAGAACAGAGAAACAGATGGATTTAAACCATTTAAGAATAAAAAAATAAAGTAAAACTCTCCTAAAGAAATTTTGTGCCAACAGACATGTTATAACATATTTATTATCCATTTATAATTCATTTATTACACTCTAAACCAAATTCTCCTTGTTTGATTTTCTCAGTTGCCAAATATGTTTGGAAATGTGCGCTCAACAATTCTTTCACTGATGATTGGCTCTTATGCCTCCTCTGCTGTCACCTTCCCAGGAGTCAAGGTAGGGTCTGTTTATAAGGAATTAGAAAGCAATTTCATATAATTTAGTTTTAGATCAAAACAACATGCCTCATTCACAAATATAAGTTGTTTTTTACTCAAATTTCAAATGCAACATTAGAACTTAAATTTTCCCCAATCTGTCTTGATTTGTTTTAGCTGATATATGATTTGGGAGTGTCATTTTGTGTGATCTTCTGGGTCTGGTCGGCCTTTGCCTGTCTCGTCTTCATCAACTGCTTTGTTAATTGGCCCGGAGAGTCTTTTCCTGCCCCAGAGGACATAAGATACACGTCAGTACATGTCAGATTTATGTCAAATGCACAATTCATAGCAATAAAACACCCTATTAAAGGGTAAATTCTGTGTTGGATTAAAACATTTGCATAGACAGAACAAGAATGTTGTGTCTCTTTATTTCTTAGTAAAATAGTGAAGTTGAGAAGTGACGTAATGGACCATAAGATGACTGGAGATCAATTCTACACTCACGAGACTGTTGTAGAACATGATGTGACCAAAAAACAAACTTTAAATGATGAAGCACACAGTGATGAAACAGAACCACAGAGCCAGGGTATGTCTCACAAACACACGATCTATTGAAATGCTCAAATATTGTTTTGATAATGAAATTATTCTTTTGTTATTCATGTTTGTGGAACGGCAGGATCCCCTCCTTTCCGTCGTTCTGTCTGCTCACCAATCTTTCTGTGGAGTCTCATCACCATGCCGATGACCCAACTACGTGTAATTTTTTTCATGGGTGCCATGAATAAGATGTTGGAGTTCCTGGTTACCCATGGTGACCCTAACCGTGAGTGTCAGCTAATGCCAGTTTGCATCCATTAATGGAATGGTAAACTTCATTTGTCTGTGTTTGGTCAAGAACACAGTGAGTGGTGGTGGCGTAGTGGGCTAAAGCACATAACTGGTAATCAGAAGGTTGCTGGTTCGGGCCCCACAGCAAGACACTTAATTCCAGGTTGCTCTGGGGGGATTGTCCCTGTAATAAGTGCACTGTAAGTCGCTTTGGATAAAAGTGTCTTCCAAATGCATAAATGAAAGAACAGATGGATAAATGTAATGTACGCTCTAGTTTCACAGAAGTATGTGTTAGTGGGTGGGTTTTGTATGTGGGTAGTAAACATATGAGTTTAATTTGGATTTACACTGTGTTGTTTTCTATGTTTTAGCCTCTGATGAGTTAGTGAAGGATGCAGAAGAGCAAGGTAAGAAAAATCATGTTCAGCAAACTTGTCACAAATATGGATTTGTTACATAGGCCTACTGTAAAAAGGGCCCCAAAAGTATGGACACTTGCATTAGAAAACAAAAAAATCAAACCTAGGGCATTCATTTTAAAGAATGTTAGTACAAGCACAATTTTAAGCAAACAATTTCACAAAAATATGTTTATTGGGTTATTATTTATACAGTATAAAACAGTACAATAGATGTACTGTTCTAAATTAAGATTCTTTGCTTACGAAAGTGTTTGTACCCTGAAATCAACCCTTATTCAGCTGAATAACTGACAAGTGGCATCCCCCATCGGACATTTGTACATAAATTCAAATGTGAACACATTTTCTTCTAGCACTACAGAGTAAACCAGTAATCGCGTTCACATAAACAGTATTGAGCACAAATTTCCGCTCTAAAATGAAATTTTTTCACTGACGATTAGGTTCAGGGTTGAGGTTTGGATTAGGGCATATGGTTAATTCAAATATTCAATGAATGACTGTTAAGCAACTCACTTTTGGCGCCACTCTGTGGACATTTATTCTGAAAACTGCAGCTCACGTATATTTTGAACAACACTTTCAGCTTCTGCCATTGGGGGAAGTGGTTCGTAATTTCGGTAGTACAGACCGATTTCAGCAGCACAAAATTCGACCTACGGTTGACAATTCACAGTGTGATCAGTCTGGAGTCAAGGTCTAGCCTCATTTGTTTGCAGATGCCACATTATTGTATATTTTGTTATGTTATGCAATGAAATTCATCGCTATCAGATGCTATCGAAATTATGTGTTAGTATTATGCTGCAGAGTGCTGGTGTAGTGAATTTAATTATGCTTTCTTGTTTCATTCATACAAAGATTTTATGTGTGCATGTGTGTTATAGTGAGCCTCTACTCGTCCATCTTTGGCACTCTACAGCTGCTCTGTCTGATCACTTGTCCTCTCATTGGCTACATCATGGACTGGAGAATGAAGGAGTGTGAAGATGTGGACACTTCAGCTGAGGGAGAAAAAAGGTGAAGGCAGAGAAATTGATAAGAGTATAGATAGCCAGAAGATTACAGACTAAATTGAAATTGGACTTCTTTCTTAAATGTATTTGCATACTGAATTCCAAAAAGACAAATTGCATAATGTGTTGATTCTTGTGCCAAGCTGACTGAACACAAGGTGCGTGCTGTGTGTTATGACAGTGACAGAGCGGCTCTGATGTGGCTTTATATTAATGCAGAATCAAAACCTAAACCTAAGTTTAAATAAAACATTAACACTATTCTTGTGTTGCAAACGCAGTTATTTTCTTCAGGAAATGGAAATCTAATTATCATTACTTACCCCCCCTACACACATCTCTTTAGTCCATCTGGGCTTCCAAAGAGGGACAGAAAGATCCAGAAGCTCACCAATGCCATCAGAGCTTTCACCTTTACTAACCTGCTGCTAGTCGTCTTTGGCATCATCTCCCTTATAGACAATCTACCCATACAGGTTAGACACATTCACTGCAAAACAAACATTTTCATCACATTTAATCAAAGCCTCATCATGCTACATGGTGATTTGTTTGTGGTTTATTTTAAGTATCTCTTTCTCTTTCTCAGGTGATGTCTTTTGTTCTTCACACTGCAGTTCGAGGTTTTATTCACTCTTGCTGTGGTGGGCTTTATGCTGCTGTGTGAGTTTTCATTTTATCAATTTTTCAAATTCCAAATGACTTTATGAGCTGCTTTCTTAATCATGCTATTTGTATGTATAGATATGATAGAACTTATTACAGAAATCAAGTACTAAGCAGTCTCTGTAAGACACAGATGTTTTAGTCTGTAGCGCTTTTCATGTGGAGATCAAAGCGGCACTGGTGCCCTGACTCAGAATCATATAAGTGACTTTGCGATTGTTGTAGCAAAGCGGATAGCCACCATCTGCTGACTGATTTGTATTGTAGGATGAGAGGTTAAGAGATATAATGCCTATTGAAATTAATATGCAACCTATGTCGGGACTAGGAAACGATTAGGAAATTAATAATATTACTTAAATTAGTGCTATTTTAGTGCATTTCTATCTTCATATCAGTGGCGGCTGCTGGTCTTTCAAAGAGGGGAAGCTCATTTTCGGCCAACATTATAAATTATTTACCCTATTTTTTGCACTAAATCAATCTTAGGTGTTGATCTGCCCTGCTGTTTAATTCTAATTTTTTCCTCGTGAGGAAGACTTTCAAATGGCTTCGCCAAAATCAGGTCGACAATATTAGCACCATCTGCCATCATGCGCAGTTTCACCCGTACGACGCTAGCCTAGCCTACTGTATGATTGAATGAATGAATGAACGAACGAACGCTCTAAAACAAAATATATTAAACTTGGTAAAACTGAATCAAGGAATGTGGTGTATAATTGTGTGAAATGTATTATGCAAATTGACTAGCAATTTCGCCAAACAAATATAAAGAAATAGGTTGCAGCAGTTTGTCTTTCGACTACACTTGAGAAATCCGCGATGGGACTGAGCGCGAAATAGCTTCAGTGACTTCTTATAGTACAGATTCGCTGTCAATCAAAAGGAGATGCAGTCTTTCGACAGATCCTCCAATCATCACGCGGAAGCCCGGAGTCCGGGCCAGCCCACTCCTCATTCACCCCCAGAGACGCTGAGCGTCCGTGGGCGGGACATAATCGCAGCATTTATCCAATGACCGTCTATTTTGGGGGCACTGAAAAAAACTGTTCAGAGCAGCCCGATTGAAGTCAATGGACACTCGGCTTCAACAGTGAAATGCACTGACGCTACGGGAATGTATGAGAAGTAAATCGAGTCAGCCGACCTGCTATATGTAATGTAGCTGATTCTGAACGAACTCGTCTTCGAGATGAACGTGTTCTAACGCATTTTTAGTCAATAAATTGTTTACACAATAGTACATATTTGACCATTATTTTTTTGACATTATAGGGGAAGCTGAGCTTCCCTTGCAGTCTTAAAGAAATCCCCACTGCTTCATACTGTGGAAGACTTTGTTTGGGAAATGTTAATAAAGCATTATATCGTTACATAATGTTTTGTTTTATTTCCTATGATGGAAATAAATGCATTTTGACAGGAAAATAAGTATATACTGTACTATAAAATTTTTACACTTACAAGATCTGCAATTTAATAAGGATTAACTATGAATTATGCGATTAATAGCCATTAAAAATGTTTTCAACTGACAGCACTAAATATAACACATGGTTTTGTATTGTAAAAAGTTAGTCTGACCATCACTGACATAAGCAAATCAAGCACTGTTAATTTATTATACATATAGATAATAGGTGCATTTCGTTGTCTTTGTACTTGTACTCTGCACAATGACAATAAAGTTGAATCTAATCTAAACTAATTAAATAGACACTCGATAATTTATACATATAAATGTTTCACATAAAAAGTCATATATGTTAACGTTAGTGCATTATGAACCAAAATTAACTAAAAGGAACAATGAATAATAGTATGAATTAACATTATCCAAGATTAGTACTTTCTGTAAAAAAGTATTATTAAATGTTAGTTCATGATATACCTGTATAATGCATTAACAAATTTGTTATCATGTACAACCTTATTATTGAAAATTTAACAGATAATACCTTAATTATAATTCCTAGTCATATCAACAACAACAATACATCAATTATTTTAAAATAAATAACGCAAAATACAGTTTTATGGCCATTTTCTCAATACACTTGCCATTGGAGGGTGTTGCAAAAAGTGAATGTTATATAAGTATAATATTTTCAGTTTGTTACATCCTCAAGCTGTTTGTTATTTACATTTAGCTACCCAATCAATCACTTTGGCACTCTGACGGGCCTGCAGTCCATGATCAGTGCTTTGTTTGCCCTCCTACAACAACCACTATTCATCTACATGCTGGGACCATTGAATGGGGATCCTTACTGGGTGAGTCAAACAAACATGACTGTAATGAACCATTCATATGTATGGCAAATACTGATAATTAAATAATGTTGTATCACAGAGTTAGAAACACATGTTATTAACTGAAATTCTTGAGTGATTGCTGTTTGAATAAGCAAAATTCATGCATTGTCCTTATTTTCCTTGAATTGACAGATCAACTTAGGCCTGCTTCTGTTCTCATTGGTCGGATTCATGTTGCCAGGATACCTCTTCTTCCATCGGAGACAACTTATAAAAGACAAGGCAGCACGAGAGAGTCTGTCACTGTGCCAGTCAACACAGGAGAATGTCAGCCTCAGTCAAACTAATGATTCCTCTAAAAATCAAACTAACGGGACTGTCTGAAGTGGACAGAGTTGATTACTAAGTATGTGAATTATGGCAATGATAGACCGCTCTCTTTTATAACAATTATTGTTCCATGGCACTTCGAAAAATGGAAATATAGTACGCATCATATTGAGTCATTGTAAATATAAAACAGCGTTACAAAAATCCAAATGTGCAATTTAAAGTAGACAGTCAAGGCTATGATTTCAAGACTGAGCATGGTGTATTATCTAGGCTTTTTAAGATAACCTGGCTTTCTCACTTAAAAGTTTTGCTAACCATGAGAACCACATTTACAGTGTTTTTAACAGTGTGTGGTTTGTCTTTGGCTACTGAAACACAGTTTTTCTTTCAAAGGATTATATTGAAACTTTGAAATATCCTGTATAATGGTAGAAAAAACATTAGAGGTTAAATAACTTCAAAACAATCACACTTTCCTTCATACTGTAACACAGAAGCACCTCCTGCCACATCACTTTCTTGAAGTCAACATGAAATCAAAATTGACCCTATTTACTGTAATACATGGTCCTTGTTAGGGCTGGGTAAGGTATTGATACAGATTTTTCAATTCCGATTCAAGAGCTCTTGATTTGATTCGATTCCGCTCTCAATTCGATTTCGATTCATACAGTACGGGTACATTTCTGTTACAATGTCCATTTTGCTCGCGTACAAAATAAATTCTCTCTCAGCTAATGCTCTTAATCAAAAGGAATATTCTAGGCACCCCTTCTAGGTACAGTTCAAAAATATAAATTTTACAAATTATATTTTATCATTAGTTTTTCATCAAATTGGTCACATTTTAGCTTTTGAAAAATTTTCAAATTCAGTCTATTCCTTCCGTTAATATCTTGAAATTGCATATATTATGTTGCATATATTTTTGTTACATTTGTATTGTTTACTTGCATAATTTGTACTATTTACAAGTATTTACATTTAGAACACATGCTAAATCAGTACCGATTTAGCATGTGTTCTAAATGTAAATACTTGTAAATAGTACAAATATTATTATAGTCTCTTTAAGACTAGCAGCATTAGTCAGTAAGTAAGGAATATTGATGATGGGACCGTTTAATTATTAAAAACGAATGTACACCCGAGGTGGTACTGTGGTCACGACGCACAGCACCGTTATACCTCAGCTGTGCATTCTTTTTTAATAATTCAACAGTGCTGAGTCAATTATTCTGCTTATACCATGCCTTAAGACATCGTTCAGGGTTTTATCTCAATACATTTTCAGGTTTTTGTCAATAAATGATCTTGTGAGTGGAACTACTTTCTTCCGCCACGGATACAGCATCTTGCTCTGATACAGCTCAAGCCTTCGTTGCTACTTCATAAACGTCACATTCAAACTAGCAAAGGAGGATAGCGAGGCTTGCGCTGTCCTTTAGAACTAGCAACGGCGCTGCTGCGTGTGTGTGCGTGTGTGTGTGTGTGTGTGTTAGGGTTGCAACGGTATGAGATTTTCACGGTATGATAACAGTCTCAGAAAATATCACGATTTCACGGTATACGGTATTACACAATTACTATTATCAGTGAAAACAGAAGGGTTATTTATTTATTTATATTTTTGAGCAAACACTTTATTATAATTCAAACTTGAAACATTTATTTTATTGAAGTATTTGTAAAAAAAGTCTCCCTTTTGAAAATAAAATAAATAGAATAAATAAGAAAGCTAACAGAATTATAAACATGATAAAAAATAGCATGTAACCATAACATGTTATATAATAAAGCATGTTAGTTTTATGTTAAATGAACTACTAAATGAAAAATAACATCAGCTGTGTGAGCTTTTAAAGTAATGTCCTATGATTATTAACAGTTAACATATACTGTAGGTGTGCGACAGTGAGGCCAGACTGCTCTTGTCTGTACATTTATCTCAGTGCTTCTCAACTGGTTTTGCTTCAGGACAGATTTTACATTGGAAATCAAATGTCGACCTGCCATAGATTAAACATAACCTGTATTTCATGTATCTTGGGTTGCATTTCCTTTTATGTTGTATAGTTTTGTTCATGGTTTTCCAGTACAAGGACATGCATCAAGTGACATTATTTTTGTTGTTGATGTGTTGTTGATGTCAACTTTTGACTTTCATCACACAATTGAATAATGATAAATGACTATGATAAATGATTACTGCAAGAGTTAGAATAGCATACAGGTGCGAAGGGACTTCAACATTTCTAAATTGCACAAATAATAAATACATTAACATATTCGTCTATGGCTTGATTTTGCTCGCATGTCAATGATTACTCATCCGTGTGTCAATGATGCCAATATCTAATTTTATCACTGATAAGGTTTACCTGCAAAATTAGTAGCACCAAACATCACAAGCAGCCTCAAGAATGAACATAGAGTAGCCGTATAACACTTTTCCTAGAGCAGAATATTACCATCTTCAATGGGAGAACCATGGCATTGCTCTTTCCCTGCTGTCCGCGACCCAGTCCGAATAAACCAGTTGAGAAACACTGCTTTAACTCACACACACTCATGTCAGTCCCCCTCGGCTCGCTTCTCTCTGACATTTTATCCGCTGCATTTGTGTGCGTGTGAGTGTCGCAAGTTGACGAGTCTGACAGGCAGACAAGGAGGATTGAGGAAAGGAGATGCGCATGCGCATGTTAGATTCTCCGTCCGGTTGCATTTTTAAGCAAATTGTACATGGTATGATAACCGTCTATTTTCAAACCGTGGTATACCGTGAAACCGGTATACCGCTGCAACCCTAGTGTGTGTCTGTGCTGATTAGGGCAAAATACATTGAAATATAAAAAGTTTCACATATTAAAAGATATTTTGGATAAAAGAAACTGTTGTATTGATCAAGTCGTGGGGGGTACGGCTCTATTTGTTGGTCGCGACATAAAATGTGTGTGAGCGTGTGTAAGTGCGGTGGGACGAGGGAGCTTTAAAACACGCACAAACAATACAATTTAAAAAATTTTAAAATAATATATATATATAAAATAAACATGCATAATTAAACTAAATGTCTCTTTCCTCATCCCTTCCCCTAGAGTCCTCCAAAACTGCCAAATACCCACTCCCGCCCCAGCCTTCCATCTATCATCTTCTCAAAAGTGTCCACCATCCCCATTTCCACTCACCACTCTGGAAAAGGTGGTGCTCCTTCTGACTTCCAACCCCTTAAAATAACTTGTCTGCCAATCATCACGCCAGTCTATTTATAACTGCCCCATTGCCCAAAATGTCTGGGGCAAAGTAAAATTTGAGTACCCAGAAAGTCACACAAATAATTCTGTATCTTTAACCAAAAATCTTGGATCTTAATGCATCACCAAAAAACATGGGTTGTGTCTCCAACTTCTGATTGGCATCACCAGCAGGTGGGTGTGTCTTTAAGACCAAGCCTATATAATCTAGAGGGGGTCCAGTAAAATCTATATAAAATCTTAAATTGCATAAGGTGAACCCTTACATCTCTAGATACAGACTTGACATTTTTCAGAATCATTAGTCCACACTCCTTCCTCCAATACCAAGTTAAAATCTTTCTCCTATAATCTCTTAATAGAAGTTAAAGCTCCGTCCCCCAAACTCTGAATCAGTAGGGAGTAATACACTGATGCCTCATGACCTTTCCCAAAAGCAGTAATCACCTCTCCCAAAGTATCTGCCATTTTAGGGGTGTATGTGCTACTCCCAAAAACAGTACAGAGTATGTGGTGCAGCTGTAAATACATATAAAACTGAGATCTAGAAATCCCAAAATGATGACCCAATTCTCAAAAGATACAGGTCACTGAGTGTAGGCAACATTTAAATAAATGTCCGAATTTAATACTCTGGCCACTCTTGTCCAAATTATGTGCAAATGTGAAATAACGGGGTGTGACTTTAATTCGCTGGTTAGATTTATAGAAATGCTTTGCAATGGCAAAATAGGGGCAAGGACTTCTTGTTCAATATGAAACCAGGGAGGGGCTCTTTCAGGTGGAAGCGACCAATGAGCCAAATGCCTGAGACCGAACGCATAATAATAAAACAAAATCTTGGGTAGGCCTAGCCCACCTTTGTCAATCGGCCTATGTAACTTGTTGAAATGTAGTCTGGGACATTTACCATTCCAAATGAAGGACTTTGCTATGTTATAAAATTGCTTGAAATAAGAGAGGGGGACAGCTACAGGGAGTGACTGTAGCAGGTAGTTGAATTTTGGAATACAGTTCATTTTAATAACCTTAACCTTCCCAATCATCGATAAATGTAATGAAGCCCACCTGTACACATTGCTCGAAAATCTTTTAATTAAGGGGTCAAAATGAACTCTAACTAAATCAGACAAATTTGCTGTGAGTAAAATACTCAAATACTTAATGCCCTGTTTGGGCCACTGGAAGGCCGATACTGGACAGTACGCTGTCAGAGCCAAAGCTTTGGATTTAGACTAATTGACTTGGTAACCTGAGAACTTGGAAAAGGAATTAATAATTCTGTGGAGGCAAGGCATAGATCTATTGGGGTCAGAGACATATAGTAAAATATAATGTGCATAAAGCAGAAGCTTATGCGCCACACCTCCTGCCATCACCCCTGGAAAATCCTTCTTATCGTGGCTGCTAATGGTTCCAGGGGGAGACACAACAATAATGGGGAAAGAGGGCAACCCTGCCGAGTGCTATTATTCAGAGTAAAATTATCTGAAATTAATCCATTTGTTTGTACTGCTGCTACGGGGTGTCTATAAAGTACATTAATCTACTCAATAAAAGAATTCCCGAACCCGTATATTTCCAAAATCTTAAAAAGATAATCCCATTCTACCATATCAAATGCCTTTTTGGCATCAAATGAGATGGCAGCGACTGGAGTCTGATCATTTGCCACTGACCACATGATATTGATGAAATGTCTAATGTTATCAGAAGAACTACGGCCCTGAATAAACCCCACCTGATCTATATGTATAAGAGATGTCATAACTTTACTTAACCAGTTGGCCAAAATGTTTACATCCAGCTGGATCAGGGAAAATGGATGGTAACTTTTACACTCACTTGGATCTTTGTCCTTTTTAAGGATCAGAATGATCCGGGCTTGTGTCATGGTTGGCAGAAGCTTTCCATACCTTAATGATTCTGTATAAACTTCTAACATAAGTGGAGCCAGTTCTGTAGCATACAATCTAAAAATTCAGCTGCAAAGCCATCTGGCCCTGGAGCCTTTCCTGTAGAAAAGGCCTTAATTACCTTGTCAAGTTCCTATAACTTTTTCTCAGAATCAAGATTTTTTTGCTCAATCATCAATATAGGGAGTTCTAATGGTTTCACAAAGTGTCTAATATCTTCATCAGTAGACGAAGATGTGGAACTGTAGAGATCAAGATAGAATTCTTTAAAAGCATTATTATTATCAATGGCGGAGTTAAACATTTCTCCACCAGCAGATTTCATTGAGGCAATGGTAGATAAAGACTCTTTCTGCTTTATTTATCTAGCCAAAAGCATCCCTGCTTTGTCCTCTGACTCAAAGTATGACTGTGTCATACTAAACAAAATTCCACCTTCCACGATATAATAGTATTATATCTATATTTCAATCGGAGGTCATTAGACGACATTCTGCGCTTCAGCTCTGCATCAGCATTTTTAATATTCTCTTCCAACGCCACAAGTTCTCGTGCTTTGGACTTTTTGGTGAATGAGGCATACTGTATGATCCTGCCCCTAAGAACCACCTTAAGTGTCTCCCACACTTGCACATACCAGTGATATACTTGCTTTATAGAAAGGTTGCCACCAGTGTTGGGTGTAATTGGATTATAAAGTAATTAGTTCCTGTAATCTGATTATTTTTATTCACAAAATGTAGCATAATTTATTACATTTAAATTCTTGTAATCAGATTAGTTACTGACTTTCAATGAAAAGAATTACTTTTAAATGTATTAACTTGGTTTACAATTACTTCAAAAACAACATGTATGTGTAATACAATTAAAGTGTGAATTCATATGTACGTCTGTTTGCGTTCCTGTGACTGCTGAAGGGCGTGCAAATATGTACAAGGAGAAAATAGATATCAGTGTTTTAGAAAGTAACTTAAAAGTAATTAGACCTGTGATTACTTTTCAATTAAGTAATCAGTAAAGTAATCAGATTACTTTTTTTAGAGAAGTAGTTAGTCATTTGTAGTGGATTACTTTTCCCATAACTTACCCAACACTGACATAGTGTGAAAGATCGAGTTTTGGGTTTAAGAATCGATATCGAGATCCATCGGAAAACCTATATTTTTACCCAGCCCTAGTCCTTATCTTATTTTGCTTGATACCTTCATGCACATTATTCCACAGAAATAATTAACACCTCTGAAATGATTTCTGCTACTGGAAGACGTAACCTAAGCCTTTATGGACTATTAGTTCATATTAAACTGTAGCCAAATATAAATTAGTTTCCTCGTTGAATCACTCGTAAATGTCACATTACTAAAGTAAAATTGTTTGCGAATGCCGTTTCATGTTGACTTTGGAGAACAATCATATCATCTTCATTATGTATGTGCAGGTCACAGGCATATTCAAAATACTAATATATTAGTCATTAATTAAAATTATAATTTTTTTTTATGTTCATTTGTATGGTAAAAATACACCTCTCATTTTGACTCAGGGAAGGTAAATGAGGCAGGGCTTCATATAATTAATGACATCATGGATAAATCCATAATTCTTTTAATTTTAAAACTGTGTGCGTGAGTAATAAGCTTTTCATAGCTTTTTCTGCCTTCCCTCACTCACTAAACTAGTGTAATTTCACTATGGACCCTGATGGATAGGCTGCTTCTTACAAGATGTGCCTTTAATGAAGACTGGCAAGTGTCATTATTATGACCTTATTTCAGAGACTAGTTTGCACTATATTTTTTGTTCAGTGTGTTTCAGTTTCGCAATAAGAGATATGGAGGGAAGTTTAAAAGAAATGTTCTGTATTTTACATAACTGATTTAATGTTCTCAAATCTTCCAATGATCCTGTTGATTTTTCTAAATAGTGGTGCTTGCATTGGCTATGTTTTGCTCACAACTGTAAATATGCCTGAAGGAAAAACTAAAAATAAATGTTGACATTTGTTCACAAATAAGCACATTTCTTGGCTGTCTGTGATTTATTTGTAAAATAGTTTAAAACAGTTGAATGAAAATGGTTCCATTATTCATCATACTCATAAATAGACACATAGGCACTTTTGCACAAATATAACAGATGATGAGTTCTGGTACATTACATAATCACACACACACACTAATATATATAAATATACACACACACACACACACACACACACACACACACACTAGGGCTGCAACTATCGATTATTTTGATAACCGATTATTGGACTATTCTGCGATTATTGCAACGGTTAATCATTAGCGCTTAACTGATTATTCAGCTTGTGCCCCACCTTAAATGCTTGTATTAAACATGCTTACTAACAATAAAGAGGGCAAAATCATCTTTTAAAAATACCTCTAAATGACATTCACTAAATTAAAGGGGAAAAAAATGCTTTTTATTAAGTTTAATTCAGTAAAGAAATTCACTGCAAAAAAATCCTTGTTATCAAGTTTTTTCTCTTGTTTTCCATTTAAAATTGTCTAAAAATCCTTAAAACAAGATACATTTACTTGAGAAGCAACATATAAGATATTTAGACTTGCATCTTAAATATACAGTAAGTGTATTTTTTACTTGGTTATACTTCTGCGAGTGCAGTAAAGACAAAATATACTTATAATCAAGATCTATTCTCTAAAAGCAAGTATAAATATCTTATATGCTGCTTCTCAGGTGAATGCATCTTTTTTTTTTTTTTTATTCACTTCAATCTATCTTTAACTCTAAAAAAAAACAACAACCTCTCTCTTATTAATAAAGCTGCGTATTGCCAATTTTATTCACAATAAGAAATGCACAGTGACATATATTATGATTCAATAAGTCACGAGCCATCTTGTTATAATCTAGCTGCATTAAGCGCGCATGCTCGATGGACAAGAGTCCCCGTGACAGAGTTTGTGTCAGCCGGGTGCAGTTACAATCTCTCCCACTTAAGATCTGGACATTTGCGCAACTCATAGAAGAGGCGCTGACCACACAGAAAAATGCCAGTTTCGGAGTTTGTAGATATTTACATGATCTGCTTCCGTATTAATTGAACTTTAATAAAGCTAGAACGCATTAAATGTAACTGCATTTAAGATGTAACACTGGGGTGTTTCCTTTATAGACACTCGACACGCAAGTACGAGAGAGCTTCTGTATTTACTAATTTGGTATTTTTGTATAATTCCCTCATACTTTGTGATTTACATCACCTTAAGCAGTTTGGAAAGTTTAGAGTGCATCTGGACTGTGATCCGTGTAATTCTTCCTCTCCTCAATCAGGCACGAGCTACAGTGCTGCTCTCACGCATCCTCAGAGTTTAATATGTTCCCATGTTATGTTAAATGTGATCAAACGATTATTAGACAACTAAAATTGATATCGACAAATTTTTATTGTCAATGTTGTTGATAATGTCGACTAATCGTTTCAGCCCTAACAAACACACACACACACACACACACACACACACGCACGCACGCACGCACACACACACACACACACGCACACATCTGACTCTCATTGTAACTACAACAAATGTAACACCTCAAGGCCAATTTTACAGCTCTATCTTCTTCCTCTTTTTCAATCATTCAGGGAGTTCTTATCTCAAACTGCTGCTGCTTGGCTGAGCCCCAGTCATGCCGGGGTGATCAGGACTATGGCGATTCTGACAACAGAAAGAGAAAACACAACACAATCAATATTTAAAACATTGCATTGCACTATCAATTACAATTTAATAACAAATGTATTAAAAACTAGAATTTTTATGTAAAATAATTAATAACAAGTAGTCTGCATCGCCATTTAAATTATATAATAACTCTTGTAATTAACCTTCTTCTTCTTCTTATCTTTCTTCTTTTTCTTTCTGTCCGGGTCATCATCCTTCTTTTTCTTCTTCTTCTTATGGTCTGAATCTGATGGTGTTTCTGTAGTAGAGAAGCATGAGATTGTGAGTTAATATGTAAGATAGCACCTTTTGTCCCTTTGTGTAATTGTGGGTGTGTCTGTCACCTGGTGGTAAGGGATCCTGTGGCCGATGGTGTTTATGTTTGTGTTTATTCTTCTTCTTCGGTGGTTGAATGTGCATCAGTCTGTATTGCTCTGGCAACTATGGTAAGACAGAGAAAGAAGCGTGTAAAACATAAACAAAAAAACAAAGTCCAAATATCCACATTGAAAATCAGGAATTAAACATTCCATTTCAGCCTGGACATTAAACAGGACACTTGAGGATTTTGAAAAAACAAAGAAAAGTTATTACATACGGTAAATACAAAATATTTAAAGGAATAGTTCTCCCAAAAATGTTAAGTCTCTCGTCATTTACTCAACCTCATGCCATCCCAGATGTGTATGACTTTCTTTCATTTACTGAACACAATTAATTTTTAATAGATTTTTAGAAGAATATCTCAGCTCTCTAGGTGCACACAATGCAAGTGAATGGTGACCAAAACTTTGAAGCTTCAAAAAGTACCATAAAAGTAATCCAGGGGTTTTATCTATGTCTTTTGAAGTGAGAATAATATGTAACTTATTTTTCACTATACATCTTGTCATTGCAGTCTTTAGGCACGATCATGATTTCAAGCTTGATTACACTTCCAAGTGCTTGATGCATGAGCAGAGCACAATATGGAACTATAGGAAGAGAATTTGAGCTAGAAATCATGATCACCAAGAAGACTGCTGACTTTTAGTGAAAACAAGTGTTACATATTGGTCTGTTCTCACCCACAACTGACTGAATTGCTTCAGAAGTCATTGATTAAACCACTGGAGTCATTTGGATTACTTTTACGTTGCCTTTAACGGCTTTTTGAAGCTTTAAAGTTCTGGTCACCATTCACTTGCATTGTATGAACCTACAGAGCTGAGATATTCTTCTAAAAATCTTAATTCATGTTCAGAAGAAGAAAGAAAGTCATACACATCTGGGATGGCATGAGGGTGAGTAAATGATGAGAGAATTTTCATTCTTGGTTGAACCATCCATTTAAGATTCTGCACTATTTCCAGGTCACTAATAAAATTTAAGCACATTTGTAACACTGACCATGTCCTTAATAGGTCAAGAAATCCGAGCAAGAAATCTTTGCTTCAAGAAATTCTGAAATCAACTTTTCTCTTAAACTGTTATGATGGTAACATCATTTGTAATGAGAAACAAAAAATTATTAAATCAGAAAAATGACTTCTGAACCCAACTATAGGATTAAATGTTTTTTTGATTTATTTGACTTGCCACCAACACTGAGAAAGAAAGACATTCACAAACTTCAGAATACAGTCAAAGCAGAGGCAACATTAGTTACACAGCATCCCTAAATGCATAGTAGATTCTTGATATCTCTTTCATACATGCACACTTACAGGGCCGGTGTGTAGTCTGAACCCGGTGAGCATAGCTCCAGTGAGAGGACTGAAAGAGTTGTTGCACACTGGCGGCTTCTCAATGAGGGAGCGCAGAGAGCTGCTGTCCTGAATACCCGGAGTGTCTATCATACCTGAAACAGCAGGAGCACAGAGTGATGCAGAATTAATCAGAGCAAGTGAGCGGAGTGGAGCTATTTGTCGCTCCACTCAAATATTCGCTCATGTGTGATCGCTCAACTCCAACGCTCAAGTTCAAAAGTCATTGCTCCGCTCCTCACAAGCGCTCATGAGCGAAAGCGATGTTGGAGCAGAGCGGCATGAAATGAGACAAAATTAGGCATAATTTATTTGCCAACATTCTTGTTTATTTTTTTGCATCAGGTACAAAAAAAAAACCCTCTTCATATTGGCATACGACCTAATATTTCATGGCGCAAATAACAAACAATGCCTTGTTGTAGGCTACTTTAAAAAACAAATAGCCGTGATCGCTCTCTTCCCTATTTGGATGCGGTTATTTTATATGGGGACGTGGGGTAATGTAACAGCCTAATTACCAGAGCTTCTCATTGACTTGAATCCGGTGCTAATCATTCATGGCTGGGTTTCCAGATAACGTTGCAGCTTTTTCAATCGTCTTAAATGACATCGCTCGTTATTTTACAATGGAGTAAAGCCTGTTTCCCAAACCAGCACATAGATCGCTCTTTATAAAGTATAAGTGCTTCGTTACGGAAGCTGTCCAGTCCAAAGGTGCTGATCACTTTGTTAAATATGTCCAGAGTGGCTGTAAAGATAATAGCATCTTTTAGCTATCAAACGCTCTGTAAAAATAACTCCTGTTATTCTTATCCCATATGAATTGACATGTTGGTAAAATGCCAGTGAATCTGCACTTTCCAGCCTGTGAACCCTTTAACTCATTATTTCTAAAGTTGTGAAGTGGATGTTGGTCATTGAGAAGACACCAGAAAATGAGAAAATGAAAGACGCGCTTCAAAATGTAATCTAATGCTGGTTGTTGCGTTTAGACTAATGCATGATTAAGCAAAAATTGTGTTGAGCCCCATGTTTCGCAACATATTTTCTGGAGGGACAAATAAAATTACATAATGTGAAAAGATTGTCTATATTTTTAATTCAAGAGTGCACTAGGATTGCAGTAGGATTACTGGCTTGCTAATGTAACCAGTCCTGTTGTATTTTGACAGATATTCAAGTCTATTTCATCTAATAATCCCACATACATATGAACATGTTTAATACTTCATAATTAATCAGCACAGCTAAATAGCATACATTTTCTGATGGGTCAGTTACACGTGACAGCAGTGTGTGAATGCAGTCGACACTCTCATCTCTGTGATTTATACAGACATAGCTTATCTCATGCGAATCGACAGTAAACCTTACAGACGTCCACGGTAGCCTAATAAAATTATTTTAATTTACAGACGAATGTCCGGGAAACTAATCTGTGTTTTGAACTGCCTCTGCACTCTCACCTCACTGTAGGCTATTGTTGGATTTTTTTAGAACTGCTCTAGAATCAACAATCAAATGCAAAAGTGTATGCATACGCACCAGGAAGCTCCGGAAGGAAGTTGCTGAGTTTCTCCTTGACCTTCTTTCCACAGAACTTGTTATAAGCATGTTCCAGGTTGTAGTGTGTGATGAGATTTGTGTGTCCAGTCAGCTCATTCTCCACTGGCAACATAAGACAAGATAGGGGTCATTCAAGCCAATCACTGGACTATGGCTCAAAATTTTGTTTTTGATGAGAAGCATAAATTATGCTCGAAGTCAAAAGATTAAATGCAATGGGTCAATATTTAAGGAGTAGTAAAAGTACAGGTCATAAAAATAACATTAGAAATGTAGAAATTGAAAAAAACTTTGTGTGTTTTTATTCCAAAGTTGGAGTGGCTATAACTTCAGAAAAATTAAATGTCTTAATATCCTTTTAGATTCTGGTTCAGATCAAACACTATTGGTATGTTCATACTTCAGGCCCCATATGCATAAATCTTAGATTTTACACATTTACAAACAGAGTTATATAATGGCAACTCAGTACATTTTGATTGATGGCATTTCATTTTTTGATTTTTATCATGATTTATGTCTATCTACAGAAAAGTGTTTAAAACAAAATCAATAAAAAGTTTCTGAAATTTGGATGAATTGAATCCACTATGAGAAAGGCTAAGCAGAGGTTGTACTTCCTTCACAAGCTGAGAAAATTCAACCTGCCAAAGGCACTGCTGATACAGTCTGTCCTCTACACTTCAGTAACTGTCTGGTTTGGTTCAGCTACAAAATCAGATAACAGAAGGCTACAAAGGACAGTTTGGACTGCTGAGAGGATTATTGGTTGCCCCTTGCCCTCCCTTCAAGAACGGTACACTTCCAGAGTGAGGAAAAAGGCTGGAAAAATCACTCTGCACCCCACTCACCCAGCCCAGTCTTATTGCGTATTTCTATATATACTTGTATTTTCTATTCAATTCTTATTTTTATTCTTTCTTATTATTATTATCTCGGTCTTGTTGTATTGTTTGTGCACTTGAAGCTTCTATCACCAAGTCAAATTCCTTGTATGTGTAAGAATGCTTAGCAATAAAACTCATTCTGATTCTGAATACCCCAGGGGGTCCATGAAGGTGGCAAGACCCCAAATTATCCCATTCACCTTATAAAGTTAAAAATGGTCACTAAAATTTCCATCACAATACATAATTACAACAAAAATGTGTTACTACTGCAAAACCGTTATAAATTAATAAGGGATCTCTTTTAACTCTTAATAAAACTTTCTGATTATATTCATATATTCTATGACAGTGGAGGCTAATAAAATATAACTAGAATTTTAGTTATAAATACGAATTTTCTTTGCATCAGCTTGCGTTTCCAGTCTCCCGCATACGGATGCTTTTAAATGGGATTGAATGGAGCGTGAAGTGTAGTGTGACTGCCCCTTAACTCCAACCAGTTGGAAAAGTCATAGCACACTATTTCAGAGCAGGCTGAACGTCTGTGCCAAATTTGGTGGATGTTGCTTGAAAGCTCTAAGAGGAGTAAGAGTTAAAAATTTGGTCTTTTAAAATAAAATAATAAATAAATAAAAACCTAACAACAAAGTTTGTAGTACATCAGTATGTTGGCTTCACCAAGGCAATATAATAACTGTGATAATTGTGGTATTATGACAAAACCATGCAATATTATTGCAAGGGTCTTACATTTTAACATAAATAAAAATTTGCTGATCATTGACATAGCCAAGTCTACATGAGTATTACAATATAGCAGGTAGTACCTGAAATACCACGAAATATGAACATGACAATCAATGTAGGAATATTGTATATGGTAGTACAATGGTATTACCATCATCTAATCCCATCTCTATACCATACATGGTACTTTCTATAAGGGACATAGTATATTATTAACACATACAATAACTTCCTAAATACTGACAATACTGACACTCACTGGGCAATTCTCGCAGCAGGTAGAAGGGCTCGTTCATCGCGGCGGGTTTTCTGAGCGGTGCTCCTTCATCCATCATCTGATGCGGGAAAGACATCGGGCCCATGCTTTGGGGGATCTGTGGTTTCCCGGACCCAAAGCCCAATGCAGACGGTCCCGCTGGACCTTGCGAATCAGGCTGACCATACAGCGAGGAGAAGATTTCTGTCATGTTGAAAACAACAACACGACTGAGTTAATTTTGTGTGGAAATGTGTATTGGTTTTAACATCGCTGAACGCCCCTGAACGATCTGTTGCTAACAATTACTTCCGGTTGTATGTATATTTACCGTAATGTATCAATTACGATTCCTACATTTTACGATTACATAAGGCGTCCTAAAATTGCACCATATAGTATAATGTAGCATAGTTATCATAAAACGAATTATATAAGATGATATTGATAAATAATGTATGTGTTAATGACGCATGTTAAAATCGTCGCGTAACGTCGATAGCTTACGGTAAAAAAGAAAGCGACGAACTTTCTATCCTCCCCCCCTTTATTAGAGATCGTTTATACATATAAACAACCTCCACGTTTTTACCATAAGTGAGAGCGTAATGGTCAACTAGCGTGTTACGCCAGTAAATTCCCGTTTGCGGATGCCATAAAAAGGAATGGGGAGAAACGTAAACTGACACCTACCTGTCGCAAAATCGTCAGCGTCTTTATAAACGAGCAATTTTATAGTAGTAAACACCACACATAGTTCATTCCAAAATTATTGTTTATTGTAAAACGTGTTGATGATTAGAAAAAAGGCTTTGAATTAATTAAATTATGAGCATCTTCTCCATAAACATCCATTATAAAAACAGCCTCGGTTCTCCAAGCATTGTCTAGCTTATCTTTTAAACTATAGAAATAGAAGGGCTCTACCATTATGTGACATCATGACCAATAAGCACTGTTGTTTCGCTAAAGTGACCAATCAATGCGCGTATTTAAAAGAGGCGGGGCTATTTTTTTCCTTCGTCCGCTGTGACCTCTGTTCCTTTAAACCGGTTAATTCATTGGCCGACAGTAATTTTTCCACATTGATAACGGTATTGATGCGACTTCTGGCGTCTCTGGCCACCACAACGGTCCTCTGGAGATAAAATGGCTATATTAACGCCTCTGTTCGCGTTTCTGTATCATTTGCCACAGGTGTACAAATGGCTACTAAAACCGTACTACATTGCCTCATTATTTATGTGTGGCGCGTTCTTGTTTATTCGCAAGACACCTGGGATATGTGAGCATCTCTCGACGCAACGGGAGGATGGGAATTCCTGCGATTTTGATTGGGTATGTATAAAACAACTCTGGGTGTTTAACATGTGCTGAAAGATTCAAAATAGAGCCACATTAATTTGCAGTAAAGGGATGGTGCAGTGGTATGCTCAGCAGACGACGGCTACAGAATTGGGAAGGGTCCGTCCGTCCGTCCATCCATCTGTCCATCTATCCATCTAATCTTATTTTGTTTGTTTTTCAGAGAGAGGTAGAGATCCTGATGTTCCTGAGTGCTATAGTCATGATGAAGAACAGAAGAGCGAGTAAGTGTTTATTCTATCACACTTTTCTATCTCTGTGCGCTTTGTCCCTGCATCTTTATTCTTAGACATTCAAAAGTACACAAATAATCCTCATTCCGTAGCGAATGTGATGTCAGTGGACGGAGGTTGTAAGGTTTTGTTTACACACTATATGTTTGGGGTACCTGTGTCTCTTTGTGTTCTCTGTGACGGTCATTTTATTGTTTGTTGTTCAATCAGTTTCCTTTGTCAGTCTGTTTCTGTTGCCCCCTCCTCTAGAAATGCAATTAAACCCACCCCCTTTGAGTATTTGTTATATCACAAACTGAAACAAAACTTTTTTTTGGCAACTTGTTTGAGAATGCGAATGTTAGACAGAATGTGATGTTTTTTTTTTGCACCTAATTAACCTTTTTCTCTTTTTTGCATTCCAGTTACTGTTGAGCAACACCTGGGGAACGTCATCCTCTTTTGTAAAGTGGCCAATGTGATTCTGTTCTTCAGACTGGACATACGTTTGGGGCTTCTCTACTTGACCCTGTGCATTGGTTAGTATTCTTGATCTTTCACCAGATGACCAAAGCCAATTTGGTTTTCCTTCATCCTCTAATCCAGGGGTTTTCAAACTTTTTAATTCCAAGGACCACCAAATATGATGATATCTTTGCAAGTGACCCCCTTGAGTAATAGGATTTTATATTGTTATTGTATAACAATACATAAAATATCTGAAATAAATTAATATCTGGAAAATATTTACTTCATATTTAGCTGACCACATATCTTTTTTTTTTCTCTACCCTCTATTAAAATAATGTTACATTTAACATTCAAATCTATTTGTAGTACATAGAAAACAGAATTAAATGGTAATAAGTAGGTAAATCCCCTGGCATCCTTTGAACACCCCCTGGGGGGCAATGCCGCCCCTGTTGTAGACTGTAGTAACCATAGTTTTGCTGGAAACCATGGTTTTACTCTAGTAATACTGTAGTAACTATGAAAAGTAAGTTAAGTAAAATGTTTTTATAGTTGAAACCACGGTTTTAATACAATATACTGTATCCATATAGTAACCATGATTTTACTATAGATGAACTATGGTAATTCTCGTGGTTACTATTGTTTTACTACAAATACCATGTTATTTGTAGTAAAACCATAACCACAGACTTATGATTTCCTTTATTATCTCTATGGTTTTAAAGGTGCTGTAAGCAATTTATTTTTTCATAGAAAGGTATGTAAAAAAATGTCTACACCCTGAAAGATATTCATTAAAAGATAAATATCCTGAGATATCTCACCGGTCTCTGTGGAAGCTCTAGACTCTGTAAACGGCAAACAAAAATGTGTCCTTGGTCCGCGGAAATGGACACTTCTGCATTTTTTTTGTATTGTACTTGCTGCGAATTGAGCCGTAATGCATTTTTATGCCATGTTGTTCATAACAGTTGTCAGCTGAGGGTGTATTTTGCAGCTGTTTTTTTAACAACCGTTTCTGCTCTCATTAAAGCTCATTTTGGTATCTTTGGAGTTCTGAGTTTTGGAAACAGCTAATCCAATGGCTCATTCTCATGGAAGTAGAATGGCTGAAATTGCTTAAAGCACCTTTAATATGAATATCATAAATATGGTTTAAATATGGTTGCTGTAGTAAAACTATGGTACATTTATTTAAAGGGAACACTAACTATTGCGAGTAATCCTAAAATGTATTGCAAGGGGACCCACTATTGTGAGGGAACGCACACCGTTGTGAGGAAATGCAAACTATTGCGAGGGAAGCTCAGACTTATTGCAAAGAATGAAAACTTATTGCGAGGGAATCAAAACTTGTTGCGAGGGAACCTAAATATTATTGCGAGGGAACCTAAAACTTGTTGCGAGGGAACCTAAATATTATTGCGAGGGTATCTAAAACTTGTTGCGAGGGAACAACTATTGCAAGGGGACCTAAAACTTATTGCGAGGGAATGAAAACTATTGCAAGGGAACCATATAACGTATTGCTAGGGAACGCAAACTATTGAGAGGGAACCTAAAACTTGTTGCGAGGGAACATCTATTGCAAGGAAACCTAAAACTTTTTGCAAAAGAACCCAAACTTGTTGCAAGATAACCAAAAAACTATTGCGAGGGAATCTAAAACTTGTTGCGAGGGAACAACTATTGCGAGGGAAGCTCAGTCTTATTGCGAAAGAATGAAAACTATTGCAAGGGAACCATAAAACGTATTGCTAGGGAACACAATCTATTGAGAGGGAACATAAAACTTGTTGCGAGGGAACTAAAACTATTGCGAGGGAACCTAAAACTTGTTGCGAGGGAACAACTTTTGCAAGGTGACCTAAAACTTATTGCGAGGAAATGAAAACTATTGCAAGGGAACTATAAAACGTATTGCTAGGGAATGCAAACTATTGAGATTAACTATTGAAAACTTGTTGCGAGGGAACCTAAAACGTATTGCCAGGGAATCTGAAACTTATTGCGAGGGAACAACTATTGCAAGGGGACCTAAAACTTATTGCGAGGGAACAACTATTGCAAGGGGACCTAAAACTTTTTGCGAGGGAATGCAAACTATTGCATTTTTAAATAATGATTAAAAAAATTACCGCCCTGTCTTTTAAGTGTTTGTTACAGATGTCCTCCTCCTTTTGGAGAAAAAAATATAATCTATACTAAACAATAAACAATAGATAAATAATGCATGATGGCAATTTTTATGCTTGTTAATATTGTCTTATAATTGAAACAGTTTTACTGATGACCTGCAAACCTCCCCTCTACATGGGCCCAGAGTACATCAAGTACTTCAATGATAAAACCATTGACGTGAGTATGATTTCAGATCATGGAGTTTCCCTTAGAAGCAAGCTTCAGTATGCCAATATGTAAAAAATAAATAAATTTAAAAATCTAGATGAGTTTTGCTGCTAAATCATGGCTTATCACTTACACAGCTTTTAGTAAGAGGAATCTAAAGTCCATAAATGTTTATTACCATTGTAGCTCAATAGTATTTATAAATTAGCCAGTTGGTGTACAAAAACAGGAAATCAACCCCCCAAATATTCAATTGAACTTTAACTTAATTATTAATTCTCTTCAGGCTAGTGATCATATGCGTATATTACCACACCTATATTTGCTTGCAAAAACTGTTTTTGGTTTACGCACTATATAAACTCGCTTCCCTTTTTGTGTTTAGGAAGAATTGGGAAAGGACCACCGAGTGACTTGGATTGTGGAGTTTTTTGCTAACTGGTCACCAGAGTGCCAGTCTTTCGCTTCAGTCTATGCCGATCTGTCCTTGAAGTAAGAAGTTCATGCTTGATACAAACATGAAAATTAAAATTCATGAATCATTCTTCATTCACTCAAATGTTGTTCCAAATCTCTCTATTTGTGGAATATAAAAGAAAATGTTATTACAGAATGTTAGCGATGTTCGAGGTCTGCACAATGAAACCCGTACCTGAGACCGACACTAGCGCCACCGAACGGACATTAACTTTTATGACTGGTTAGTTCTGGCATCCTCTAGTATAGAGATATTCTTAATTTCTCTCTTACTCAGGTACAACTGTGCAGGACTGAAATTTGGCAAAGTGGACATTGGCCGTTACAGCGAAGTGTCTAAGAAGTAAGTTGCTTAGGTTTTGGCACACGGGGCTAGTTCTAACACCTTACACCATTGTGACCATATGCTATTTTTGCCTTCAGGTATAAAGTGAGCACATCTCCTCTCTCAAAGCAGCTGCCTTCTCTGGTGCTCTTCCAGGGGGGGAAGGAGGTTATGAGGCGCCCTCAGGTGGACAAGAAGGGAAGGGCGGTGTCTTGGTCCTTCACAGAGGTGAGGCTAACTCGCATGCTGCATGCATATTACATGCACTGATAGTGATTAATTAAATACAGTATCTTTCATGAAAAAGAGCCCAGAAACGTGTATGTTTTGTTGAGTTTAACTGAAGCTTAATTATAGGCTTGTAATTTCACTTCTATTCAGCAGCTGACCATGAAACATTCTAAAAGAGATCCATTACATTTCCAGAGCCTTTTATTCTCTGAATGTTTTATTTACTGTATGGAGATGTTGTTGTTTTTTTTTTTTTTGTCCACATTAATCCAGATAAATCTGAAATTTCAAACGTTTTCCAAAAGTTGCTTGTCTACATAAAGGTGCGTACACACTGCCAGCGACTTTGTCGCTGCAGGTCGCCAGTGGCTGGCGGTGAAGTCGCTAATGGGCGTTCCCACTACTGGTTGCCTAGTAACGTTTGTAAATGACATTCACGGATGTCATTCCATTGCTGTTGACAGCGAATTGCTTTTCTTGCCACTAAAAACAAACATTTTTGAGGGAAAAGACTAAATATAAATGGAATAAGTACATAAAATGCTTTATATCAAAGATGAACGAGAGGCATGCTCTTTGCCATAGTTTTATCTGCGGTGAAAACGCAAATGCCGGTCTGTCTGGGTCCACAAAATCCCCGCGATCTCAGATACACCTTTCCACGCAGTATTTTTCTTAAAAATGTCCTTGTACGTGGGAAGAGACATATCATAGAGCACTGGAAAATTGCTAACAGCAAGAATTAGCCTTTCATCCATCTTTCCGTTACTGCAGGAGCTGAGAGAGCGTGAGAGAGAAGGATCACGTGAGCTCTCCCGTCTTCTCTCCTATTGGCTGTCGCTTCCGTAAGTCGCTCTTCATTTGAATAAAGTTGAACTTGTCTCAACTTTGTCACGTCGCTGGACATGCCCACATCTAGTCGCCAACGGTTGCGACAGCTCGTGTTGCCGGAAGTCGCTGTGCTCTCATTGAAAATGAATGGGATGGAGTCGCTGTCGCGCGCAGTGTGTACACACCTTAAGTGTCTGAAAACTCATGAATCCCCTTACTGTGCTTGCTGAAAGAAGCGTGACACGGTGTCATTTCCATGTATGTTCTGAAACGCAGTTGACCCTGTGTTTGCCACCGGACAGCAATTCAGAGTAAACTTCCCATCGCCCTTAAAGGAATGCAATGTGAATGTTGTACAAAGTAACATTTATCGTTAACAACGCTGGAATGGTCCACCATCTTGATTGTTTTAGGTTGAATGGATCACATGACTACATCACATGACAACAAATACATTATAGTTTTCATATATCTCCGTCCACACTACAACACGAAGACGGCATTTAAAAATGTTTCCACTTGGGAAAGTGTTTTCGAAAAGCTCAAACTTTGCTGTCAAAAACACCGTCTCTGAGTGGATGAAGGGCCAAAATGTAGTGAAATGCGTTTTTAAAGAAAGTATTTGTGTGGACGTGGCCTTATTAGTGGTACTTGCCAAACCCCTAACTCTAAATTCAGTGTGTGCATCCTGCACCTTTGTGTGACTTGGTGTATATTAAAAATAGCTTGGGTCACGTGGTTTGTTGAAGAATGGTGTGACTTGAGATTTCACCTGGCAGACAATAAAATGGGCAAACAATTCCTCATGACTTTCATTGAAAGAGGGACCAGTAAGCAACCACCCACAACCCCATTCACATATTCTGTATATAATGCTAAAATGTAGACTTGCTACTAAAAAATCTGGGAAAATATGCTTCCGTCATTTATCAAAACCATAGAATTAAATCATACAGCAAGTCAGCACACACCATGTTTATCTTGTCGATTCCTAGGAAAACATAATCCGAGAGTTTAACCTCAATGAGCTGTATCAGAAGTCTAAGAAGCTCGGTAAGACCAAAGGAGAGAAGAATGAGAGGCCCAGTGAATCGCCGTTTGCTCCTGTGCCTGAAGAGGAGGAATCCGAGGCCGAGACCATCAACGCAGTGGACACCGAAAGCAAGAAGGACAAATAGACTCTGCATGCTGCTGAAGAGCACTGGGACAGAACTCTATTTTGATCATGTTCAAAATACAGAGAGAAAGTTTGATGTTCCAGTTGAAGAAACAGAATGATTGTGACTTTTTTTTTTTTTATTTAACATACTGTATAGAACTTAATTTAATTGCAAAATCAGTCTAATAATATAGTAAATCTTACATGCATTAAAACAGCATATAATAACACTGGACAAAGTATACTTGTATGTCCGAACAACCATCATTTAGAAGTTAAACAGGGCACTGATGATTCGATCTGTCATCGGTGTTGCTATTTTAATCACTTTAAATATAATACGAAATTGGATACCTCCTACCTATAATTGTGAAGTAATCTTTTAGTAAGGGGTTATTTTGTGTTGCAAATGCATCACTACTGGGGAACAAACTTTTAACTAATTCCTTTCCTACTGTACTTTTAATTAATTATTTACTCCTAGTTGTTTTCATTTTCTGTTTGTCTTCTAATTTTGCATTTTGTATTATGGTACTGGTTTCAGTGATACAAAAAGGCACAGTCTTTCAGTGTATGCCAACAATTTATGTTGAGAAAAGCTTTCGCAGTATACAAGTTATTGATATTGACACTGCCTTATGTTTCAAAACTACAAAAATGTATCTGTTTTTTTACATCTTACTTTAAGACTTAGTTTCACATTTCTTTTCAGACTGAATACTGCTGTAAAAGTCTTAAATATTTGTTTTGTATATTCAGTGTTTCACTTAAATTTCCTTTGTGCTGAATGATTAATACCTTTTTTGACATTTCATGTTCATTTGAAACTGACAGGCACAGAAGAATGCTGCAGGCAGTCTTAAAATGTGAAACTTTTTGATCGATTGCTGTCGCTGTTGGAAGCTATTATTGTCAGTGTGTATTAAATGTCAAATTAGAATCTTGACACTAATTTCCCAACAAAACAAAAAAGAGCAATATTGTTTTTGTGACCTGTTAAGTAAACAAGTCTTGATTTTCCTTAATCTTTTTTTTTTATTAAATGGTTATGCTTGTAAGATGACCAAGTGCTTTGAATGGTTGGGGAGGGATTTTTTTTTTTGCCTTTTCAATACAACATTGAGTGCAATTGCATGATTTTCACTGATTATGATTAATAAGCCAACAAATTGTGTGGTAATGTAAACGGCTTTCCTTTATTGGAGTAGTAAGATGATAAACAGTTAAAACCTTTAAGCTCGGATAGGCTACCAGTAGGCCTGCCAAAATAGTTACCTTTGTATAGTTTATAAGCTGTACTTTACAATGAATGTTGGCAGTATGACCAAAACTATATACAGTATAACAAGTGCTTTGAAATTTGTAGACAAATAAGTGTTTTGTTTTGATAATTTATTAATAATTTTGCACTGCACATGCTATTGTAATCTGTAAAAACATCAAACTGATCAAATAGGCACGTGCCATCTGTCATTGGAAAGCTCTCAAAGAGTAGAATACAACCAGCTTTGTTTTACTCCGAGACAAAAATATAGCGAGTAATAGCAATAGTCTTTGACATACATTACATGTTACATGTAAACTGGTGTTGCTTGTAAGCCAAGTTTTCACTTACAACTTAACGAAAAATAAACAGAACATAAAATATCACATCCCATTACTTAGGATTATCTTTCAAATGAGCAAACCACAATGTATTTGGATGCATAGATCATTAAATGATGCACACGAAGAACAATATGCACAGCACAAAATGTGCTATCTTGCTAAAAACATGTTAGCATTCCTGGATCAGATGACATCATCGGAAATCATGTAGTACGTTGTCCAGCATCATGGATCACTAAACCAATCATATTAGGATTCAGATCGCTGCAACCAGAGGTGGAAGTCATCCAAATATGGGCAGAGAAGATTGTTACATATGGCCACCAGTAGATGGCGGCAACTATATGACACACTCAATGACTCCTCAAATGACAGAATGGAACTGAAAGAGGTTGTTCCTTATGCCTGTATGCTTTGTAGAGGGAGCATAACTTTAGTCATTGTCTTTGCATGTGTAATTACTTACACATCCATATCTTCAGAAGCAATATAATTGGTGTGGGTGAGAAAGAGTTAAACATTTGTCAATTTTTGCTAGAAATTCTTCTCCCTGCCCAGTAGGGGGTGAATGCATGAAGAATGCAAATCACCAAAAACACAAGAATAACGTGAAAGTTAAAGTGGAGATCGACCGAGCAGACTAAAACATAGATCTGTTTCTCACCCAAACCTAACCAATCACTTCTAAAGACATTGATTTAACAACTGGATTCATTTAGATTACTTTTATGCTGACCTATGTGATTGTTGGGGCTTCAAAATATTGTCACCCATTCACTTGCATTGTGAGGACCTACAGAGCAGAGATATGTTTCTAAAAATCTTTTGTGTTCTGCTTAAGAAAGTCATACACATACAGGATTGCAAAGGGTAAGTAAATGAGAATTACAATTTTTGGGTGAACTATTCCTTTAGGAGCATGTCATTAAGGGTAAAGCAAATCAACATCACAATTGATTTAAAAAGAGTTTATTACCAATGCTCAACCACACAAACTCACGCATACATATATCCACAACCATGGTCACTCACACTGAACTATACAGTACACTTTATTTTCTTTCCCTCCTCTCAGTCCATTTTTTTAATCCTAAATATTCATATAATCTTTCTGAGAGGGTATTCATTGGCTTTTGAATCAGCCAGCTCTGATCTAAACATTGATCAACACCCCCGACAAGTTAGACAATGGTTGAAATTGTCAATTGTCAAGTCTTGCAAAATGTCACAATCTTTTTAAATGAAGTACAAATTAAGAGGCACAAAATCAATGTTTTGAAGAAACTCTGAAATATGTCCCACAGATCGAGCTCCACTTTCTCAAATGCATTTTAATGCTGAGTAACTGTCTTCACATGACTAGGATTTACTTGGTCTTATCAGTTTTCCAGCCTCCAATTCTTCATCCCCCCATCTGATTAGATAAAATTCCACAAAGAACAAATCATCAGCCTTTGTAGAATAAAAGAAAATATATTTTGATCTTATCAAGAACCATTTATAAAGTCATATAAAATAACATTTTTAACAAATAAAATGGTTCTTCCTTGATTTCCAAGGCTGTTGCTCTGAAAACAATCGAAAAGGCATTTGTTATTTAAATAATGCATTAGGCCATTTCTTTAAATTGACTATGGTTTTGCGTTTCTGGCACAGATTGGATAGACACAACATTGTCACATGCCAGTCACAGTGGTCTGAAATGGCTTCTGCATGCCACAGGTCCCTTGTGTAAAAATCAAATCCACTCTGTGAAAAACAGTGACACCACTTTTTTCTCTATACAGAACAATGTACACATTTATGCCGGATATAATTTTCTTTTGTGACGTACTGAAAAGTTTTGAAGGCAATCCAGTTCTTTTCCGTCACACTGATTATGTGTTACAACTCCATACCGGTGAGGAGTCTTATATAGATTTTGTATAGGACAGGCCATACTCCTCCTCCTCCTCCTCAATGTCACATCTAACCAAAACCTGCTGGTCAGCAATTGATTTCCTTTTGGAATAAAAATGAAAATAAAAACTTTAATTTTGAAGAGAAATCTTCTGTGGGCACCAATAAATGTCCAACACACTTGATTTTCTCTTCCAATATCAAGACTCTACTGTGTCCAAGAGGGCGAAAAAGTCCAAGGCTCACTTAAGACCGGTCAAAACAGCTGCTCATCTCTCACACTGATATCTCGTAAGTGGTCCCTCCGACACCAGTTACCTTCTTCACCCCACCTCCAGGCTTGTGGCCGGGGCTCTGAAAAGAGCTGGCACTGGAATAGGCCTGACCTGGGCGAGTGGACACGCTGACAGGATGTGTGGGGGATGTGGGGGTGGAAGATGGAGACTGAGGGAGAGATGATTTGGGCTGCCCGTTTGTCCTACTATACGACTTCATCTGAATTTCGTCCCTAAAACGTAGAGAGAATTGACATATTTAAAGAAAGTTTATTAGTGTAACTTTTATCTCTCATTTCAGAGTAATGGTATGAGAATTTTGATGAAGGTGACACATCCTTTAGCATGCAATGCAATAATTGATCCTAACTATATGTTAAATAAAAAATCTAAAACAAGAAAGGTAAAGCTGTCAAAATGAACATATTAACGCATGCAAATAATGTTTAACATGTTAATTTTTCTTTAATACGATTAACGCATTTACCAATTTGAAATTAAGTTCTGACATTTTATTAATCTCCACCCATTTGGCACCCAGAGTTCTGAACACTGGTTGGAATAGGGTGGAACTTTTGCAATGTGTCGGGGGTCATTACACTGATGTACACACCAGAAAAACAAAAGTGATTCAGTGCCAATGATCTAGTGAAGAAAGGACCTCTTAACCGGATCTTAACTTAACTCCAGGAACAAGGTTGGGAACCACTACCATAGACACTGCCAGCGCTAAAAGCAAAACCAGGCGATTTCTGCAAGCGCTTTTCATGTGGAGTTCAAAGTGGCATGAACCATGTAAATGTGGCTTCATGATTGCTGTAGCAAGTGGATAATCACAATTAATTTTGTGGTGGATGAAGGTTTAAGAGATGTATTGCCCATTGCAATGAAAACACAAACTACGGGGACTAGTTCCTTTAATTAGTCCACCTCCTAACACTTTGGGAAAACGTTTAATGGTATTGAATTTGTAAATTTTTATACTGTGGAATGACTTGTTTGGAAAATGTTAATAAAACATTATTTTATATACATTTTATTTTCTAAGGAGTTACTAAATTAATTTTGACAGGAAAAGTATATATATATATATATATATATATATGAGTAAAATTTGGTAAAGCGTAAAAAAGATTTTACATTCTTTAATAAAAATCCATTGATACAATAAAACTCTGTATATCTTTAACAACACATTGTCTTATGAACAACCAGTCAGTAAACGCACTGCATGATAGAAGTCTCATAAGCCTTAAAGAACCAATTTACATAAAGTGACAGTTTTTATTTTTTTTGAGTTCGACACAAAAGTCATTAGTTTTTAATTCACAAATTTTCTTGGGAATCCGACTGCATTGTTAATGCTGTACGTTTTTTTTATTTTGCCGAAAAATTGCTTGTTCAGGAACTGTTAATGGTATGGAAAGTCATTAAATTATACTGTTACGATATTTAAAAACAAAAATAGAGCCAGTTCTAAACAAGAACACATTCTCAGTTCCCAACACTACTTAAGAATTTAAATATGATAATCCTACAAAATACATAAACCACAGGATAAGTGATGTGATTTTTTTTAAATTATTTTATAGAGATTGCACTCACAAAGAGCTATGTTTTGAACAACATTCAAATATGTATATTTACTATTGAAATTTCAATAGCATTTGCATGCCTTTTAACAACATTTTTCATTTTCAAGGAATAGAAACTACAATTCCCTGATATTTACAGGTTTTCCATGACCACTGGAACCCTGCATCTCTATTGCAGGTAAAATGAGGCAAAAATGACAAAAAAATTATAATTTATAAGTCATATAAAGAGAGCTCCCAGAGCAAACAGCAGTGCAGAAAGCGCAAAGTGCCTGCCTGTAAATTTCAATTTCTTAGTGTCATGATATGGAAAGGAAACATTCTCCCAGGCACTGAAGCAGAGCAGGTCTATTATAACCTTCAGCTAATGCTCTGCTGTCAGCATGCCACATACATTTCTGTTAATGATGAGAGGGCTCATTGTTTGGCCCTTTGATTTCAAATAACAATGCCTACACGACATGCATTTTGTCATATAAATGCTGATAGATATGTTTTTCTCTCCTTCAATCTGAGCAACAGTTTCCTATAAATAAGATTTTTTCACTGCTTGTGTGGAAACCATGTAAATTGAGTTTTTTAGGCTTTGGAACACTGATTGATCACTCAGAGTAAAGCAGGGTTTCCAGACACCTATAATGGGAGTACAGTAATGAAGTTTTCTGCAACTCGTTGTCTAATTAGTATTTAATTGATAGATGTTTTTCAATAATCAATGTCAATAATGTAATCTAGAAAGCAGGGTAACTGATGGCTGATATAAATCCAAATTATCACAACAAATGAGAATAATTTGTACATTTGTAAATTAAATTGTAAATTGGACATTTTAAACAATATTCAGTCAAAATTCATTCTAATTCTTGAAAACAGAAAAATTACTGTTTGTCTGTTTATACAATATCCATTGTATAAACAGAAAGTTTATAAAATGGATATTGTCAATATTAACTATGGAGCTAGCAACAAATCTGTTAATATTCAAAATTATTAACTGGGGACACACTATATAAAAAGTATATTTACCACATTTTCAAGGCATCACAACAATAAAAAGAAAAAAAAGTTATTACTCACAAACATACAACACAATGAAATAAAATAGCAGAAAGCAACAGATGATCCCTAATGAGTGAATTACTGGAAAGCTGCCTAGACAGATCAAACATGCAACAATGCAACAGTCACACTTTACAATAAGTTCTATTTGTTAACATTAGTTGCAACATGCATTATGTACAGAATCATGATGTAACACTGAACATTTTACAGCATTTATTATTCTTGGTTAATGTTAACTGAATTAATACTTTAAAAGGGCACCTATTATGCCCCTTTTCACAAGATGTAATTTAAATCTTTGGTGTCCCCAAAATGTGTCTGAAGTTTCAGCTCAAAATACACTACAGATAATTTACTATACCATGTTGAAAATGCCGGTTTTTGAGTGGGAATAAAAATGAGCTGTTTTTGTGTGTGTTTGTGTGTGTGTGTGCTCCCTGCCCAATATCCAGAATAGGGCGGAGTTTTGTCACCTCTGCTTTGGATAACTAGACATCATAAGCAATATGCGGCATGCGCTATAACGAAACAACAAAAACAAACATGTTGTATAATGTTCACTTATTAGTGTCCATCCACAGTCGTGGGCAGGGCCTATACAAAGTCACTTTGTACAGAATCTGCGAAAGGCTTGTTCTGAGACAGTGCTTATGATTAAAGGGGATTCAAAATAATCCCTCATTATAGAGTGGTTGTTTACATGCACTGCCAACACACATTTATGTTCAAACACCATGTAACAGTGAATTTTGCATAATATCTTCGACGTGTTGTGCTGAGATGCTATTCTGCTCAGTACATTTGTACAGAGTGGTTATACGAGTTACCATAGCCTTTGTCAGCTCGTACCAGTCTGGCCATTCTCTGTTGACCTCTCTAATCAACAAGGTGTTTCCATTCACAGATCTGATGCTCACTGGATGTTTATTGTTTTTGGCACCATTCAGTCAGAGTAAACACTAGAGACTGTTGTGCGTGAAAATCCCAGGAGATCAGCAGTTACAGAAATACTCAAACGAGCACATCTGGCACCAACAATCATGCCACAGTCGAAATAACAGATCACATTCCATTCTGATGGTTAATGTGAACATTAACTGAAGCTCCTGACCTGCATCTGAATGATTTTATGCATTTCACTGCTGCCACACCATTGGCTAATTAGATAATCTCATGAATAAGTAAGTGTACAGGTGTTCCCAATAAATTGCACAGTGTGTATAGTTTATATAGAAATGAACAGACCAAGATTAATAAATGCTGTATTTTTCATTGTTAGTTCATGTAAACTATTGCATTTATTAATGTTAACGTATACAACCTTACTGTAAAGTGTTACCCAACACAACTTCAGAGGTGAAAACTGAGAAGGAAGAAAGAAGTGAAAGAGATACACTCACAGGATTCTGAGAGGAGGAGGAAGAGTAGGAAGGAGGAGGCAGCAGGCTGCACAGAGCGTTGAAAGGTTGAGGGGGAGTTACTCACTTTGGTGCCTGTATGCCACCTCCCCCAATTGAGGCAGAGGCTTTGCGGACCAGGCGGTACTGCATCTCTGCAGCTGCAGCACTAGAATAAGATAGAGACTTCCCCAGCGGCGGGGGGTGTGACGAACGAAGGGGGTGGGTGGTGTTCGGCAGGGGTGTGTCAGTAGAGCGGGTGCGGTACGGATAGGGGGGCTGAGAGTGGCCCGAGTCAGAGAGCAAAGGTGGCCGAGAGAAGCGGGGCGGCCGAGGATGATGTTGATGATGATGGTGACGTTGGTGGTGATGATGGTGTGGTTGCAATTCGTGTAGCAGGCGCTCACGCTCTCGCTCAGGTGGAGGGGGCGGGGAGGTGGTGGAACCACGAAGATAGGCGGCATGTTGCGGGGAGGTGAGGAGGGCGGTGCTGGAGGCAGACGGCTGGTGAAGCTCTGCTTCCCGTTGCTGGGCGATCTGAGCCGATAGGAAGGGTGAACTGTATCCGAGTACTGCTGTGCGTGGATGCCCTGGCGACAGCTCTGGTGCTGCCATTTCGAAATCTGGGCTTTCAGAGGGCGCAAGCAGACTATCGTACGACAGGCTGCCGTTACGAGGAGCCGGTGGTGGCGTCTGATTGGCTAAGCTCTTGTAGCTGGTGGAGGTGGTGGCCTCAGATGGTGGGGCATTGTGGGAAGAGCGAACACTGGAGGACCGTGAGGAGCCTACAGCAATCACCATATGATCGGAGAAGGAGGGATACGAGTGCCCTCCGAGGGCGTAACCAGGCATCCCCGAGCCTGGAGGTCCTCCAGGGCAACCACCTGTTCGCTCTGCCCCACTTCGCTCTACTCCTCCCCCCTCATGCCCATCCAGACTGGGCTCAGAGCGATAACCCGGCTGCTGACTGGACTGGAGGAGAGAGGAAGAGGACTCTTTAAGACTGTCCCCACGACTCATCTACAGGGAGAGCGAGAAAGAGAGAGGGAGGGAGAGAGACCAAGCAGAAGAGTTTACCAAGTTATAAGGGCAATTTAAAGCTGAATTAAAAGGTCATTGAGTATAAACCCCTTGGTAAGATAACATGGGCACTGCCACTGAGTAAGTGCAGAGGGGACAGGTGGTTTGAGGAAGTGTTTTCTAGAGCTATTATAAAGAGCCAGCAATAAAGGATAAGACAGACAGAGAGGCTTAGCTTGGAAAGGCACGGACACAACACAAGTATTGGCAATAGAGGGCAGAGCACTGTCATTTCTCACAGAAGTTTGAATGCGAGTCGATTTTGCCTGGTTTTTTAACAAAATACCGTTTACAAAGTTTAAAACTAAAAGAACAAAGCATTAAAAAAAAGTATGGCTAAAACAGGTCACAAAATAACAATGTAAAAACCCTTGCTTTGGGGTCTTTGCTGGTATGTGAACAATATCAACAATATCAATATCATATGCCATGTTCAACGTACATGTTTAAATGATAGTTGGCTTCTTGGAGAGAAAGTCTGCAATTATGTTAGATTATAACTAGTACTAGTAACTGCCTATTTGAGGGACCCTGTATATATTTTATTTATTCAACACTTTAGTAACAGCTGGTACCAAATAGGACAAATAAAATCAAATATTGCTGCACATAAATGTCTGGATGCTAAAAGCTTAGTAGTTGGAATTGTCAGCAGTACTAGTAGTCGTAATGTACCAAAAAGGTGTGCCACATTGTGCTAACTTGTGATGTGCAGAAATTACTCTGATACTATCTAGGTGGTGGTCAGGTGGCAATGACACTGACCTGTGCCCATCTCATAAAAGTGGTCAATACAACAACATATCAACATTTTCAATAATCTGAATGTAAAAAAAATAAAAAGTAAGAACATTGCTAATGAATGTTGCTAATTTTTTATTTACTTAAACAAGTTAAGACAGTATATTTTGGATTCCATTTAGTGTTTGTATTGCCAGTCAACAACTTTAAGATCTTACCATTTCAGGTCAACTCAATAACTGTATTGACGTAGCTGTGTTGACAGCTGTGGTAAATTGTGTACACTCCTGCATTTTCTTTAACATTTAAGCAAAAAACACTACAGGAGCACAAAAACACTGATTTCATAGTCTGTGGTTGAAAAAAAAAGCATTTATGGTTTTGTCCATGTACAGCTTTTAAGCCGATTTAAATTGAAGCCTGCACAGAGCAGTGTACTTGTTGTTAAAAACATTTTGTGCAAATTTTAAGAATGGAAACTCAGTCAATGAAATCATGTGGCGTGTTTCTCTTCTAATCTTAATCCAGAAATGTAGGGCCAACACTGACACACCCCTTTAGCTTTGTTCATGGCTGAAATGTTTCGCATGGCCACTCTGTGAGGACAGATGGGTTGTTTGTACCGACACACATGGGCTTAATTAACACAACTGGGGTTTAATGAAACATATGGAATAGATTACCTTTATTCTTTTGGTTAATAATTAACTGCATTTTCCTATGCCAAATGTTTAAATTACTTTGAGAAGTCAAAGAAAACATCTTCCAAAACTTTAAAATCCTAAAGGGTATGAAATCCTGCTACTGTACTATATTTTTAGTAGAATATGTTAAAGTATATAGTAGGGAATCATAATGCAATAACACTCAAATGGAAACACTTCTGCTACATTTACAGTGTAAATGTATAATGCATTTACTGAAAAAAATATGAAACCACAGACATTAAAAGCAAGGAAAGGGCTACTGACATAATTAAACACACACAAAAAAAAAAAAAAGAAAGAAAAAAAGAGGTGTACAATGTCAACTTACTGATACTGTTCAACCGAAAGCCACTGTGTCAACCAAATTGGATGGGAAAAACAATTTAATGGATTGAGTAAAAACAATTAGAGAAAAAAGGGTTAAAAATATGAGGTACAAAAGAAATCATAATTACAGACATGCAAAAGAATGCAAATGATGTTGCATATCAAATGTAAAGGATACCACCAACATAGATTCTGACTAAACAAACACACCCTTTTTGAGTGGTTTTCACTGTGATAATATTCTGTACACGAACACACATAAGAGTTACCTGGTTGGCATAGGCGTGTGTAAGAGCAGTATGGTTCTTGCCCGGGCTGCTGTATGTAGGCCTGTACTTGAACATGGTGGGGGTGGGTGGAGCTTTATTTAACAGACTACTCTCTGCAAACAAAGACAATTGAAAGATCAGATTTGGAATGTATTCTAAATGACTTCTGAGCTTTAAGAGCATGTTGGGAATGTATTAAGTGAAATAAGTTGCCATAAGAGTATTCTAACAAGTTAATTATACTTCATCTTGCTTAATTAACATTCCCAAAATCAAAGCTATTAAAGTATTTCACTGTGATTTGCTCATACCCTCAGAGTGTCCAGAATGTCCTTGTGACAGTCCCGGGTATCTGAGCTCTGGTTTAGGGGGAGGCGGAGGCTCCGCATCAGCAGACTGGCTCTCCATCATCTCCAAACTGCTTTTAGACTGAAAGATCACAAGATAGAAGAACATGGGTGGTTAATTAAGTAAAGAAGCAGACAAAACAGCTGACGACACTAAATGTGGATGCAGAGCTCTGACTCAGATGGAACAGACAGATAGCAGAATGGCTGGAGCGATTTATGAGAGCTCATAAGATGCAAAGCATCAAAGTTCAGAGAGACCACAGGGTCCGATAGGAAAATGTGCCACACTGCATGCGCATTCAGAGCTTCCTCGCCAGTACTTTCCTTCTAAATTATTCAAAAAAGGACAACATGAAATCAAAATGGACTCCATTTACTTTCTTAATACACAATTCATTGATGTATGTTATTTAAAAGGAAAACATGACTTTTCTAATCCTTTATCCAAATGTAATAACTTGCACCGCCTTTGAAATTACAGGTGAAACTCGAAAAATTAGAATATCGTGCAAAAGTTCATTAATTTCAGTAATTCAAATTAAAAGGTGAAACTAATATATTATATAGACTCATTACAAGCAAAGTAAGATATTTCAAGCCTTTATTTGATATAATTTTGATGATTATGGCTTACAGCTTATGAAAACCCCAAATTCAGAATCTCAGAAAATTAGAATATTGTGAAAAGGTTCAGTATTGTAGGCTCAAAGTGTCACACTCTAATCAGCTAAACACCTGCAAAGGGTTCCTGAGCCTTTAAATGGTCTCTCAGTCTGGTTCAGTTGAATTCACAATCATGGGGAAGACTGCTGACCTGACAGTTGTGCAGAAAACCATCAGTGACACCCTCCACAAGGAGGGAAAGCCTCAAAAGGTAATTGCAAAAGAAGTTGGATGTTCTCAAAGTGCTGTATCAAAGCACATTAATAGAAAGTTAAGTGGAAGGGAAAAGTGTGGAAGAAAAAGGTGCACAAGCAGCAGGGATGACCGTAGCCTGGAGAGGATTGTCAGGAAAAGGCCATTCAAATGTGTGGGGAGCTTCACAAGGAGTGGACTGAGGCTGGAGTTACTGCATCAAGAGCCACCACACACAGACGGGTCCTGGACATGGGCTTCAAATGTCAAACGTCTTACCTGGGCTAAAGAAAAAAAGAACTGGTCTGTTGCTCAGTGGTCCAAAGTCCTCTTTTCTGATGAGAGCAAATTCTGCATCTCATTTGGAAACCAAGTTCCCAGAGTCTGGAGGAAGAATGGAGAGGCACACAATCCAAGACGCTTGAAGTCCAGTGTGAAGTTTCCACAGTCTGTGTTGGTTTGGGGAGCCATGTCATCGGCTGGTGTTGGTCCACTGTGCTTTATTAAGTCAACGCAGCCGTCTACCGGGACATTTTAGAGCACTTCATGCTTCCTTCAGCAGACAAGCTTTATGGAGATGCTGACTTCATTTTCCAGCAGGACTTGGCACCTGCCCACACTGCCAAAAGTACCAAAACCTGGTTCAATGACCATGGTATTACTGTGCTTGATTGGCCAGCAAACTCGCCTGACCTGAACCCCATAGAGAATCTATGGGGCATTCCCAAGAGAAAGATGAGAGACATGAGACCAAACAATGCAGAAGAGCTGAAGGCCGCTATTGAAGCATCTTGGTCTTCCACAACACCTCAGCAGTGCCACAGGCTGATAGCATCCATGCCACGCCGCATTGAGGCAGTAATTAATGCAAAAGGGGCCCAAACCAAGTACTGAGTACATATGCATGATTATACTTTTCAGAGGGCCGACATTTCTGTATTTAAAATCCTTTTTTTATTGATTTCATGTAATCTAATTTTCTGAGATTCTGAATTTGGGGTTTTCATAAGCTGTAAGCCATAATCATCAAAATTATATCAAATAAAGGCTTGAAATATCTTACTTTGCTTGTAATGAGTCTATATAATATATTAGTTTCACCTTTTAAGTTGAATTACTGAAATTAATGAACTTTTGCACGATATTCTAATTTTTCGAGTTTCACCTGTACTTTCCATTTCAGATGACATCACCGAGCCCTCTTTTCAAACCCTTGAATCCAACTTGTCATATAGAGACAACTTTTTTTTCTCGATTTGGATAAAATCAAGTCCCGCTCCAAAAATTTGTATATCCTATTTTACCTGGAAATACGTCACATCAAAAAGGTAAAATGGGTTGTAAATGCAGTCGGCATAAAACGGAAGTTACGACCTATTATTGTTCCATATTGTGACATAATTGGGAAATGGCTTATTGAAAAATTAAAAATGTAGGGCGGGGACTTTATTATATCCATCGGTTGTTAAAGGGGTCATGACATGAGAAACCAAATTTGCCTTGATCTTTTGGTATATAAGAGGTCTTTGTATCATTAAAACGTCCTGCAAGTTTAATATTTTAAGACGTCCTCCCCATTCTAAACGAATCATTTATTTAATCAAGCTCAAAATACAGCTCGTTCTGGATTCATGGTTAGAAGTGACGTGTCGGTTAGAAGTGACGTAACAGCGTTTAAATATGACCGCCTCCAGCACAAGATAACTACGATTTAAGCGCAAGACAACTACGCTCATTTCGTATCGCCGTGCGCCTCACAAGTGTTCAGTCGATGGACAGCGAGCTCTGACAGAGACTACTTGTGCACAGGAAAATTACGATGCCACACAGATGTGCTGTTCCTGGCTGTGGTCAAACAAAACCTCTGAATAAGCTGCCGAAAGATCCAGACGTCAGGGAAAAATGGATGCAGTTTATTTTTTGCGGACGTCCCAGTCACGGCAGTGTTAACTTAAGCGTTTGTTCTGTACATTTTAAGGATGACTGTTTTGAGAACAAATCTCAATATGATGCTGGCTTTGCCAGAAAACTGTTGACTCAAAGATAAGTCCGTGCCGACTATTCTGGGAACAATGACGACGCAAACTGTAAGTAATCTATTTTAAACTTTAAACTACTTTTTAAAGCGCAATTTCATTCATTATGAATAATCACAGTGTTTTTACTTAGTTTACTTGCATATTGTTCTGGCTGGGAGCGTCAATAATTGATACATAGGCACTGACGTTAGCCAATCATAACAGTGGGCGTTAACACTGAAGTCTTAAATGGAAAACGCCCCCAAAACAGACTGTTTGAATCAGAGGATGAGAAACAGGGTGGGAAAAGGTCATAAATCACTAGATTTTAAAAGTTTTTCTTAAAAAAAAATATATTAATACTATAATTGCACCTAAGGGAACATAATAATACAATAAAAAAACCATGTCATGACCCCTTTAATTGGGTTGTGAAAAATGGGTGTTGCATACTGGAATGGAGGAAGACCTTAATGCGAGTTTGCAGTTGACACTCCCATGCCACCGTGCTGCTCGTGCCAGAATCAGGGAAACTAAAAAGCAATCTCAATACTGATCTGCTTTGCCACTGACTTCAGAACTGATCAATGATCTAACTAACATTAATTCATAACTAGCCCACAAACGCATAAATTATATCATGGTGTTTGCTTACGAAGAGGCTGGAGCCCAATGCAGTTTAATGAGAAACAAGCAAGTAAAAGGTTATAATATTTCAATGTTTTGAATCACTAAATGTAAAGGGAAAAAGAAAACGTATTCATGCTGTACATCCCAAGATAACTGCATTAAAACAATGAATAAACTCCAAACACATTTTTGGCAAACCAAGGGTTTGGGGTAGGGAACAGGGCTTGGGAGGGATACAGCCAAAAAAAAGTCTTCATCTCTGTATTAGCTGCTTTGATGCCAGGTTTGTTTAAATTACTCTTGAAGTGGTGGGGTCAAAACGGACTAAAATCATACGTCAGCAGAATAGAGTCAGTCATTTCAACGGAAAAGCAAGTTATGACATTTTGTATGCAATTTTTTAAAAATAAAATTGCAAAAATGCATGTATGACTCATTAACAATAAGCCCAGTAAAATGCATCAATAAAATACATTCGGTCAATTTTGATTTCATGCTGACTTTAAAGGAACAAATTGTCTAAAAATGAAAACTGTCATCTTTTACTCACCCTCATGTTGCCTTGTGCATGGCCTCATTTACACCTGGTATTAAAGATGTGTTTTAAGCAATCCATTTGAAACAAGATACTAAAAATAAACGGGGTCCAAAATGTTTAGATTTGTCAAAATCACACGTGACTACATTAGGCTCGTAGTGTACATGCTCATTTGTAAGAATCCATTCAAAGAGCTTTGAGGCACAATTAACCACTGCACTAAAGCAAGTATTTTAAACATTGATGGTAATGTGCAGCTTTAAAGGGCCATGAAACTCCAAAACAAATTTTGAGATGTTAACAGATAAGTTAACACATGTGTATTGTTAATTGTTGGTAATTTTTTCATTTTTTTTAAAACCTTTTAGTTCTTCTGGTTTAAAAACTAAACATAAAGCAACGTTATAAAATATGTGGTATATGCATTACTAAACGTCATTCGATTCTGAGCATTTCTCCACATTATTCATGAGAAGGAACGCATGAATCCAATCACATCTTAAATTGACTGATATGATCAAAGATAGAGAGAAAAGGGTGGCCTGGGTAGCTCAGCGATTAAAGACGCTGACTACCACCTCTGGAGTCGTGAGTTCGAATCCAGGGCGTGCTGAGTGACTCCAGCCAGGTAACCAAATTGGCCCGGTTGCTAGGGAAGGTAGAGTCACATGGGGTAACCTCCTCGTGGTTGCCGTAATATGATTCACTCTCGGTGGAGTGCTTGCCGAGTTGTGCGTGGATGCCACGGATAATAACGTGAAGCCTCCACACGTGCTATGTCTCCACGGTAACGTGCTCAACAAGCCATGTGATAAAATGTGTGGTGACACCGGCGTTAGACATAATTTAGCGCAGGTGTAAGCGCCCTTACAGCTTTTCTCTCCCAGACGGGCGCTTGACTACGCCCCCCGCTGCCACACACGGCTTGTAACAAAAAATAAAAAATTAGCTGTAAACAGTAGCCTACCAAGAAAGTCATTGGTCACTATCTTCCTCGTCCTGTGCACTGAAACCACTGAAGTCATCTCCTTCGGTGTCGGAGTTGAATAGCCTCAGCTTTAGTTGTCTTTTAGAGTCAATTCCTCACGCTGCTGTTTCCAAAGTCTTATCATCGACTCATTAAGATCAAGCTCCCGTGCAGAAGCTCTATTTCCTTTTCCAACAGCCAGATCAATCGCCTTCAACTTGAAAGCAGCATCATATGTGTTTCTCCATGTCTTTGCCATGATGAGGGTGACAAAATGACTACCGTAAACAGAATTATGGGAAGTTTGAGCGCACTCGATTTAATCTAAACAGTAAACAAAAAAAGTTGTTTGACCTTAACCCGTTCGGCAATTTCATTGGTCTAATGAAAGCTTCACGCCGCCAAAAAACTGAGCACGCCACAGAATGTTTTTTTTTTTTTTTTTTTAATACAATTTGAAAGCAGGAAAAATCCATATATTAGCCGCGAAAAAAGTTGCGGCTTATAGTCCGGAAATTACGGTACTGATGGATCAAAATAAACTGAATCCAGTCATACAGCTGCAGCTCTATTAATACCTCAATTTAAAGACAGAATAGCAAAGAGGACATCAGATAATTTTTTAATTTTTTAATTTTTACCACAGAGATGATTGCTATTTTAATGGCCCTTTAGTGGATATGTAGGAAGTCATGAAATCAGTGACTGAGGCTAACATTCTTCCTAACATCTCCATTTGGTTTCCAAGGAGGATAGTCAGTCTTGCATTTTGGAAAAAACTTAAGGGTGAGTAAACGATGAAATGTTCATTTCTGGGTGAACTAGTCCTTTAAGATTACCTAATCTAAAAAAACGGAAATGTGAAGTAGAACCAGTGCAGTCTGCAACGTCACATATCTCACGTTTGATGTCTCCAAGACAACGTCAGTGAGAGCAATGAAATGTAGGTGGACTTTCAGAGGACAAAGTCTTCTCTGACCCCTGTCATTTTCAGGTTGAAGTCACTGATTTAGCACAGACCTATAAATGAGTTGCTGGGTGTTGTAACATGAACACCCTTGCGGCTTCCTTCACACTTCAAGTCCTTTTGGCACACAGACTTTCAATGAGTAATTGGTTGCAGCATCCTCTGCACTACAGTGTGCTAGGGCAATGTTATCAAGACATTGGATGCCAAAATATTCAGCAATCTTATCAGAGAGATTCTTAATGTCCTGGAATCAAAATTGGATCTCTGAAGGTAATGTTGCAGAGTTGAATACTGGGCAAGCTCATGAACATCACTAATCAACTACTTCATTTGCTACTCCACAATGGAGCATAGTGTTACTCCATTCCTTCCTTCCTTCCTTCCTTCCTTTTGCTATCAGTCCTTACAACTTGGCAAGCTACAAGCGGAGTCCTTACATTTAGAAGCCTTTATTGCAGAATCTAATATCACTGCTTGCAAGGTAGGAAAATAATTACATTTGATGTAAGCTCGTCTCCTGTCATACTTTGTTGCAAGGTCCGAAGTTCCATGTCTAGTGTGACCGGATCTTAAGACTAACACTATCTAAAAAACAGTTACGAAGTAAAGCAGTTAATTACAGAAGTTTAATACTTAAGGTTAGCAACAAACCCTAGCCAAATTGCTTGAGGAATAACAATACGGTGTTGCCTTGCAAGCACATTAAAAATGTCAATAAATCTAACCAAGCATTCCAAATAGGTAGTTCCCGCAGCTCTTCGAGAACATAAATTAAATGATGTTTCACAACACAGCCTTTCATTATAGAACAAGTATTTTTTATAGTTTAAAAGCTGGTCTAATTTTCAGCCATATTAACACTAGTCTTCTCTCGTCCTCAATCACATGGTAAGCTCTGCTGTAAAGCTGCTCTCTTTCCAGTGTGGTGGCCAGAGAGTGGATTTGGACATGGTAGCTTGCAAAATACAGTAGTGCACTCTCTGAAATGGGCATTTTTGGCTCAGACTGCAGCATTTGGACCTCAATGGCCGAGGTAATGCTCATGGCCATAGCTTAGTTTTAACTGCTCACTGAGTATTTCTTTTAAAAAAAATTTTTTTTTTAAAAGGCGATTTAATGCATACTCTTGATGCATGCGGCGTTTTAAGTAGCTATTGGGTTTTAAAGTAATAATTCACAAAAACAATTTAATCCTGTCAAGCAATTGTTTGCCTTTTTGGAACGTGACAGACAGTCACTATGTACCATCACTGCATGGAAAGAGCTGCGTTAAGACTTGAAAAAATGCAACTTTAGTGTTCCACTAAAAATATTAAGGCATATAGGTTTGGAAAGACATGAGGGTGTGTAAATGGCAGAATTTTTATTTTTGGGTAAACTATTCCTTAAAAAAAAAAAATGCTGATTCAAAGAAAACCCTTGAAATCTGTGCTTCTGAAATCAGACAGTTGGAGAGAAAGAGTGAGAGCAAAATAGCTGGATTTCTTACCCGATGTAGGTCTCCATGGATTCCATTATCAAGCACTTTGGCGGCCAGCTGAGCCTCAGTGAGCTGTGGCCGGAGGAATGGAGGCTGAACTGACACGGTCTGAACCTTCTTCTTTCTACCCAGATACCTGAAAGATCAGAATACAAAATTGTCTAACAACTTGAGCTGTCAATATTAATGCGATAACATGCAATTATTTTAAAAAGTTGAAAGCATTGATTTTTCTTAATCGCGATAAACGCATTTATAGTCAATACAGCATAAACCAGCAAACACTGGTTGGAAGGGTGGAACCTTTGTGATGAGTCAGCCTGGAATCTTTACACGGACACACACTTCACAAACACTCACAGCATTGATTCAGTGTCAGTGATAAAGTGATGGGGAAAAGAGCTCTTAACGCTATTTGTTGTACAAAAAAAGCCTAGACGGAACTTGTGACAAAGTATTTAAGGCGCATTTTTTTCATGTATTTTTTTATCCCCTTTTTTCCCAATTTGTAATGCCCAATTCCCACTACTAGTAGGTCCTTGTTGTGGTGTGGTTACTCACCTCAATCCGGGTGGCGGAGGACAAGTCTCAGTTGCCTCCGCTTCTGAGACCGTCATGCTACTTTCCGCGATCCACGCACAACTTACCATGCGCCCCCTTGAAATTGAGAGCCACTAATCACGACCACGAGGAGGTTACCCCATGTGACTCTACCCTCCCTAGCAACTGAGCCAATGTGGTTGATTTGGAGTCCTGGCTGGAGTCACTCAGCACACCCTGGATTCGAACACGCGATTCCAGGGGTGGTAGTCAGCGCCAATGCTCGCTGAGCCACCCAGTCCACCACTAAGTAAGGTGCATTGTAATAACCACAGAAGCATGGTAAAGATACGTTTATGTCTGCAAATGCTTTTCATATGTAGTTCAAAGCAATGCTTGATGCTGGTGCTGACGCCCTGATCCGAATCATAAATGCGGCTGAGAGTGAGAGATGAGAGTTTAAGAGATTGCAATAAATAAGCAACCTATGTAGGACTAGCTCTTTCAATTAGTCAAACAGCAACATTGGGAAAAGTTTAACGTTACTTGAATTGGTGCCATTTACATACATTTCTATCTTTACACTGTGGAAGGCTTTGTTTAGAAAATGTTAATAAAGCATTATATTGTTACATTTTGTTTTGTTTTCTTTCCCAAGAAAGAAATAAATACATTTTGACAAGAAAATAAATATATTTAGAGTCAAGGCAAGAGTCAAATTTCAGCACTTTCAAAATCGGCTTTTTTAATTTTTTTATTAATCCAATTAAAAATTGTAACTGACAGCACTACTAGAAGCTGAACAGTTTTACATTTTACTTAATAGGCACATTTAAATCAGAGAGGTGAAGGCATACCTGGGTGCCTGTGAGCTGCACAGAACATGCGAGACGTTCCTCAAGCAGCCATTCGTGAAGGGGTTCACGCCTCCCCTGAATTTTCCGGTCACCTACAAAGAGAGAGTTGACCAACAAGCCATTACCATTAATTTATCAGCTATTTGTCCTTCATCAAGGGGACTTGCAGTATATTCATTGTAAGGACAGTGACTTGCCTTTAGGCCAAGTTTTGTAAAGGGTAAAAGGGGTGTTCACACACTGACAGCGATTAAATTGCTGGAGGTCACCATGTTGTTGTAGTGCTGGTTTCTGGTAACTGTTCCTATTCGACTGAAGAATATAAACTGATCATCCACAACATTAAAACCACTGACAGGTGAAGTGAATAACATTTATTATCTCGTTACAATGGCACCAGTCAAGGGGTGGGATATATTAGGCAGCAAGTGAACAGTTAGATCTTGAATTTCATGTGTTGGAAGCAGGATAAATGGGCAAGCGTAAGGATCTGAGTGACTTTGACGAGGGCCAAATTGTGATGGCTAGATGAGTGAGTCAGAGTATCTCCAAAATGGCAGGTTTTGTGCGCTGTTCCCGGTATTATGGTTAGTACCTACCAAAAGTGGTCCAAGGGAGGACAACTAGTGAACCAGCAATAGGGTCATGGCGCCCATTGATACATGTGGGGAGCGAAGGCTAGCCCATCTGCTCCAATCCCACAGAAGAGCTACTGTAGCACAAATTGCTGAAAAACTTAATGATGGCCATGATAGAAAAGTGTCAGAACATAGTGCATCGCAGAATACTGCCTATGGGGCTGCGTAGCAGCAGACCGGTCAGAGTGCCCATGCTGACCCCTGTCCACCGCAGAAAGTGCCTACAATGGGCACAGAACTGGACCATGGAGCAATGGAAGAAGGTGGCCAGGTCTGATGAATCACATTTTCTTTTAGATCATGTGGATGGACGGGTGTATGTACATTGTTTACCTGGGGAAGAGATGGCAGCAGGATGCACTATGGGAAGGAAACCTTGGGTCCTAGCACTCATGTGGATGTTACTTTGACACGTGCCACCTATCTAAAGATCGTTGCAGACCACATTCACCCCTTCATGGCAATGGTATTCCCTGATGGTAGTGGCCTCTTTCAGCATGGATAATGCATCCTGCCACACTGCAAAAATTGTTCAGGAATGGTTTGAGGAACATAACAGAGATCAAGTTGTTGACTTGGCCTCCAAATTCGTCAGATCTCAATCTGACTGAGCACCTATGGGATGTGCTGAACCAACAAGTCCAATCCTTGGAGGTCCCACCTCGCAACTTAAAGGACTTAAAAGGATCTGCTGCTAATGTCTGGGTGTTGACATGTCCTTTTTGGTTGGCACGAGGGGGACCTACACGATATTAGGCAGGTGGCTTTAATGTTGTGGCTGATCAGTGTATAACTATCAGGCAGTGGGTCACATGAGCATCACTATCTGTACTTTCATTAGCGGTAACTCGAGCAGCCTCAAATCGCTGTTTGTGTCAGATTGCTGTCAGTGTGAAAAACTCCTTAATGGTCACTAAACAAAACTCCAATTGCAGTAACATTTTAGTGAAATAGAAACTAAAAACTTTGTATTGGAAGTCATTATCATTCTATCAATAACATGACATGAGTACTGATATGGTAAAAAGTTGTTTTGTTGTTTTACATGGGCTGAGACAAAGTTGAACAAACACGACAGAGTAATAACATGATAAAATGGTGTTTTGTTGTTTTAAATGAGCAGAGACTAAGCTAAGCAAAAAGTAGAAAAAAAAGAGAGAGTGAGACAATACGACGGGATACAAAGAGATACCAAAAGATCAGCAAATTCAGTCCAGACAAAAAAAAAAAGAAAAAAGAAAGAGAGACCTACTGTAGACAGAAATGAAGGAGGAGACTGATTTAGGAAGAGGATTAAAATGAGATTATTATCTAAAGGAGGAGGACTGTGAGAAGGTCATATTTTTTAGGATTATAAAACTGCTTAATAGGGATTTTAATCCTAGTTTCCACCACCAACATGATTACTGACAGGACACCAAAAACAAACACGGGCACAGAAGATTATGACTGCACATGTCACAATCTTTTCCCTCTACACACACACACGTACAAGAATACTTGACTAACCTGCTCATTGGTGGTCCTGCCTCTTGCCACCAGGACGACATGGAAACCAGTGAGGCCTGCTACTGGGATGAAGAAAAGCCCAGATACACACATGACAGCCATACTGATTAAGGGTCAAGAAGGCAACGACAAGGGTCAAGAACACAACAACACTCATAAGTTAACAACTATAGCTCTCACCTAAAGACATAAGTTTTGTCTCATACAAACAAAAGGGAATATACTGTACCTAGTAAAGTGAAAATGAAACAGCAACCCATTTTTTATTCAGTATTGTGATTTTTTTTTGTTGCATGAAACAGAAAAAAATAAATGAGAAACAATTTGACTTGGTTGGATCTTGGAGCAAGATCGAGTGGAGCAGATATTACACACAAAAATTACATTACAAAATTCAGATTTTATGTTGACTAATCTGACATTGGAGCACAAAAAATAAAATGGTTGTGATAGGATACGTGACAGCTGAATGGACTCTGTCCAGCTGCTGGGTGTGGTAGAGAATGAAGAGTAGGCCGAACCCGAACACGCCCATGATGTGAACCGTCAGAGAGAGTAGAAACAGGAAGAAGTAACGGTAGTTTCTCCGGCCAATACAGTTATTAACCCATGGACAGTGGTGATCAAAATCCTGTGTGAAGAGAGGGCACATCAAAGCAGATTGTGTGGGTGTGAATCATGATGGTGGGAGAGAGAGTACATAAACATAAGGCTGTCCAAAACAAGAACACTTCTCCAATTAATTAACAAGAATCTATCAATTGAGCCTGCAAAGCATTAGTCAGAGCATGAGTGGACAGACTGATTAATAAAGATTTATCCTTAGAGGGGGAAAAATACAGTTAAAAGAAAGGCAAAGAGAAAGAAATGTCATGTCGACCGTTTGCTCGTATTGGAGATGTCTTGCATTCATATTTTTAATATTACTATTAGATATAGCTGAAAACAATGACTCTAAATTAATAAGATGTGTGTGTGTATTTGTACCTCCACACAGTTGTCGCACACGGAGCAGTGTGAGCAGCGTGGGGGTCTGTAGAAACGGCAGGTGGAGCACCACTTCATCCGAACCTGAATGCCTCGAATCTCCACCGTCTTATAGAGAGGAGCCCGGAAATCATCCTCTTTATCCTCATCCTCCTCAGCTACAATACACACACACACACACACACACACACACACACACACACACACACACACACACACACACACACACACACACACACACACACACTAACATATCAGCATCTAGAGTGGATTAAAAAAACAATTGGAACTTCCTGCTTTACTTTAAAGATTGAATAGGCTAAGGTTCAGTTCAACAAGTTCAGTTTAAGAATGGGAAAAACTATTCTGTTTACTGACCAAAAATACACATATTCAAAGTTAATATATAAAACTCACTCAGACAGTAGTAACTAGGTGAATATAAAATGTTTGTTTCCTTCATGTGAGGTTATGTACTAGACATTCTTTCAGACACTACAGCCATATACTCAAGCACACAAGACACATTCTTCAAAAAATGTTTTTACTACCTCTAGGGAAGATGCCGGGATCCATAAAGGTGGCCATACAGAAGTTGGCCAGCACAAACAGAAATATAATGCCATTGTATATCGGCACAGCAACTGAAAACTGCTCCGAAAGCCAAGGGCATCTGAAAGAGAGAGAGGTGAATGAGACACAGGGTGAGATACTCGGGATTTAAATCACACCATGTATATGTGTTTTTATTAAGTCTGCTAATGGTCTAATTTATGGAAAGGCAGCTGGTTGTCAAGGGAACACTGCCAACATTTTGGACTATGTCTGAGCTACATTATAGAACTTTTTGCCAAACTTGCCATTGAAGGATCAATTACCATCCATAAACATTTATCGGCCATGAAACTGTACTTCAAAATATTTATATTAAGAAATATGTTTCTGTCCCTATACAAATTGGATTATTGAACTCGAAAGTCAATCAGCACATTTACATGCATTTTAAAAGTTTGATTTCAGTCGGACTAAGACAATAACTAATCTTTTTAAAATGTCATGTAAACACTTTAGTCAGACTGAAATCATACGAAGCCGATGTATGCAAAGTCATGGTGTGTTCAGACCAGAGGCGATAAGGGGTGCGGCAAGTCTTGGGCGGTGTGGGCGTCAGAGAAAAGTTCAAGTGCAGCCAACATTATGGTAAGGAGCTTTAATGCGGTTCGGCGGCAACCTATTGGAATATACAAGTGCTCCGCTCTAGCGAAGTCAAGAGAGCACAACAGTGTAAACTTGGGTTCCCACCAAACATTAGTTCCGAAAACAAAATGGAGGAGAAACTGATTATTGCCATGGCGGGTTTTCCCGTAATATTTGATCTGTCCCTGTTTGCTTACAGGGATATAAATAAAATAAAAAAACGATGCGTGGACAAATGTGTCTGAAATTGTTGGTGTGCCAGGTGAGTTGATGAAGTGGATATACGCTACTTGTGATATGTTGTCAAAAAGATACAGGTCGACATGTCTGGATGTTTTGTGGCCCCTTTATATATAGTTCACAAAACCAAGCACTCTCAAAGAATGTTGCCACCTATTTCAAATACACCAGAGCGTCCACGAATTTTCGATAGCCTTGTTGGCAGGGCAGCCAGAGCGAATTTTGACACTCTCGCCACCTCTGGTCTGAACGCACGGTCAGACTAACAAAACTACACTCACTGAGCACTTTATTAGGAACACTATGTTTCATATCAAGTTCCCAATGTGGTCCTTTGCTGTTGTATCCCATTCGCTTCAAGGTTCGATGTGTTGTGCATTCTGAGATGCTATTCTGCTCACTACAATTACACTGTTTATCAGAGTTGTCAGCTCGAACCAGTCTGTCTGCAGAACTGCCGATCACAGGACATTTTTTGTTTTTGGCACAATTCTGAGTAAACTGTAGAGACTGTTGTGTGTGAAAATCCCAAGAGATCTGCAGTTACAGAAATGCTCAAACCAGCCCACTTGGCACCAATTATACCAAGTTCAAAATCACAGAGATCAAATTTTTTCCACAATCTCATGGTTGATGTGAATAATAACTGAAGCTCCTGACCTGTATCTGCATTAATTTATGCATTGCACTGCTGCCACATGATTGGGTGATTAGATAATCTCATGAATAATGGTGCGTTCACATACAACACAAATCAATTGCTTCACGCAGCATGATTACATACAAAGTCAATGCAAAGACGAGAATAGATACAAATTTGTGTTGTATCGAATGTATCGTGTTCGTGCGAGTTGAAATTTTTCAACTCGAGCGAAAAATCCGCATGACATGTTGTCGCAAAAGCCTATCAGCAGTGAGATTGTCCGGATGTCACTGACGTATTGACGAAGTAGCAGAAGAAATCTGGATAATTGGATAATATCATGCACCCAAACATGACGGCGTTTGGTTTTCTGACGTATCTGGGATTCCACAACAGATACAGTGCAGCAGGCATTGTGATATCGGCCATGGTTGATGGCGGAAAGAGAAGTTGTCGTAGAAGCCCCTCCTCCTGTCTCGTGCGAGCTTCGCGTTGTATGTGAACACCTCCAGCGGTCAAACTTGCGCGAGCAAAGCGAAAATTGTATTCGCGTTTTATGTGAATGCACCATAAGTAGGTGTACAAATTAATGGGACCGCAATTGACCTCAGAGTTGTGTTCCAACTATAGTGTTGGTTCAAGAGAAACGTTTTAAAGGATCAGATGATACATGAAATGGCAAAGTTTAAAATAAAGGGAGAAGACAAAAAAGGAGGAACAAAGAAATTAAGAGAAAACATTAGGGAAAGGTGGCATTCCATGGCAGCTGTTGGCCTATTTTCATTGTTTTTCAGCATTTAAGGTGTTGGTCAGAAGCAAGAGATCAAAGAGGGCAAATGACAAGAATAAAGAGACGTGACATAGTATCTGACTCAAGCCACCACATTCTCCTTCATATGCCAAATGGAAGGGCTGTTTTTTTGTTGTAACATTTTTTAGCTCACTAAAGACTTACATTCTTTTCAGGCTGTTAATTAGGCTGCATTAAACTACTTGACAAGCTTTTGAATTTTACAAGCTCAAATTATTTTGTCTTATGGACAATTGTGGTGTGTTCCAGCTCTGTATACAGGTCACAATTTAAAGAAATCCAGGGCATTTTAAGTCAACAAGAAGCTGAAAGAATATCAATATTTTATCAACAGAAAACATCATGAATGGCATTACGTTTATCTCAGTGGTGGTATGACTGAACTATTAATGCTGATTCTGCATAAACACACTGACCTTACCAGTTTGTGCATACATAAGATATTTAGTATGATGATCAAGGGAACCAACTGGCAATGTAAATAAATACATTCACAGAAAATGTTTAATTGTGTCATACTTTCATAATTCATGCACTTGTAACGTTCCAAGGCTGAATTACTTTTTTCTTATGCAGAACACAAAATAAAGATATTAATATTGCAGACCATATTTTCAATACAATGGCAGTGGATAGTAGGGCTGCGCATTTAATTGAAAAAATAATCAAGATTACAATTACAGCTGCCACAATTAACTAATTGAGAAAAATTTACATTTTAGAAGTCAATTATTGCAGCAGTTGAGCCTTGTAACCCATTACAGACATCACCGTTGCTCGCTTCTATGTATAATTTATCAAAACATTTCATAACAACTGTTTTTAGTGCCTCTAAGAAGGCCAATGTGAGGTTGACCATTTATGCACTCTTAATTTACTGTTAAAACAGTTTTCAGAAACAGTTCTAGACATTTTTTAGATGTGCAGCCAAAATAAAAAATACAGCAAGCTTTTGATCTACCCAAAATAAGTATTTTAATGTAAATTGTATTCATCTAAATGAATCTTTCAATATCCAAGGAAATAATTACCAATTATGATTTTGGCCACAATGGTAAAGCGCTAGTGGATATTGCCATGACTTTAAAGTATCATAAAATTAGTCCATGTGAATCATGTGCCATATTCCAAGACTTCCGAATACATACAATTTGGGTTTCTTAAAAAAAAAAAAAAAAGTCATTTATCAGTGAAAATCTTGACATCAGTTGCAGATTCATGAGTGCTATGAGAAAAGCTTATTCAATATAAAATAAAAAAATTTAAGTTGGATCAATAATAAATGCAAACCAACATGTGGTCACGAACTAGCCAGCCCCTAATGAGTAATAGTCTAGCTGAATTTAGACTAAATCTCCAACCCTGTAAACCATGAGTGTTTTATATTATTGCAGTAATGAGCTGTGTTTATGTCTTGTACATGAGATGGATCTCTCATAACCCCCACGGAAAACAAATCAACAAAAATTATCAAGAATGTCAAGCACCTTAGATCAAATCAAACTTAAGTCAAGACTGGAAAGCACTATTGCCTATTATGTGAAATGGACCGAGTCAGCACATAATGCGCAGTGTCCCCTTGAAGTGGTATGCAATAAAGGTAGCGTTCAGATGTTAAAAAGGTTATAATTGTTATTTTCATGGCAGTATTTATACTAACAGCAAGAGAACACACTGCTGTGTTGTAAAGCATATCTTGCAGTTAAAGGTGCCAAAGCATACTGTATCGGTTCAAGGTAGAATCATTTGGAACACCTAAGGGAGTTCTCTTTTGTGCAACACTATGACTTTTGATGCACATTTATTCACCAAAGCGCATTTACACATTCATCAAAAATGATTTTAGCCAAGACAGCAGCAATCAGTTTTCCTAAATGTAAACGTGTTTCTGTATCAAATTAAGTATTTGTACTCACGTGAAGCAGAAGAAGAGTGTGGTTGCTCCAACTAGGAAGGCCGTTGCTGCAGAGACTGGCACATAGCGACTAGGCCGGAGGGGTCTGGATGGAACAGTGGGTTGGGGTTGGGAAGTGGGTCCAGACACGCCCCCACTCATGCTACCGCTCGGCATCACCCAGGAAGCAGGATGGCAGCACGCCCCGAAAAATTATCAGTTTGTAAATTGTGTTTTTGTGGCAGCACAAACGTATAAACTAAGGGAGAAGTCGATGCCCTTTCAGCATTATGTAAAAAGGCCACAAAATAAGCATAGTTCAAGCAGTCAAATTATCCTCCTTAGACACAAAATATGGAAACGTAGAAATAAAAATATTTTTCACATGTACAAAGTAAACTGAAAAAAAATTTGTGTTTTCATAAATTCTTGATCTAAAATGTGAAGATGGGATTGGAGGCTCTGGCTTAAAAATATTTTAAAATGTATATAAATGGTAAAGCATTGCAAAAATAAGATACAAATTGTTTGAGTTAGTCATATGTTTTTTGGTTGGTTCTTTAAAAACATTAATCTGAAAGCAAAAAGGAACTACCTGATCTCAAATGGCTTAGAAAAAGTAAAATAACTGCATAAAAAAAGTATATGACTATGGCTCAATGGCTTTGAAAGAAAAAAAAAGACATTAACATTTTTACAGCTGCTTAATAAATGAAAATGACACTGGTCAAAAGTGGCGCAGTCATTATTTTTTTTTTTAAATCAGATGAAAAATTGGACTTGAAGACAACGATTTGGTGTTGCAGTGTGAGAGGTAGAGAAGAGCAATGTTACTTAATTTGTTTGATCCTTTTGCAACTGCTGAAGAACATTAAAACAATGTATTATCTGCGCTATGTGTTTTGGAGTATGGTTATGTAGTCCGATTAACATTTCATAAGCTGCTAATTAACTTGCTGGAGTTGTCATCAGCTGTGAATGGCCAAAGTTGAGAAACAAACTACCAAAGATGTAAAAATGATGGAGTGAGAACAAGAGGAAGTAGATTTTGATGTCAGTTTTGTTGTAGTTCAGTCTGGAAGGTAGCAGTGATAGCAAATTAATTAGTTGGCAGTCACAACCGTTACCAGTTGAAGTTGCCCCCCCACCATCCACACTATCAGAAAATGTAAAAATGTCTTTCCTTCATTTTAACCAACATGTGCTACATTGCACCTCAAGTAAGGAAATGAAAAATGTCACTCTCCTGACTCGAAGCATTGCTGTTGCATAGGTGATTGTTGGCTATAAAAGACAGTCCAGTATCTTTCAAGACTTCAAGCTTACACCTGCATGGCTGATTAGACAAAATTCTCACTCTTTTCAACAACAAGAGGATTAAAGTCAGAGGAATGATCCAGCAAAAACAATTTTCTTGATGGAGCTTGCAGACAACCAAAAAAAAAAAAAAAAAAAAAAAAAAAAGGGAGGTAAAAAGACCAGAGCTTAGCTCGCTCACACACACACACACACACACACACCAATACTCCAGGCAATTGATCCAGGTAGGCTGACCGATTCCAAAATAAAAAAAAAGCAGGATACTCAGGTGAGTATGTGGGACTTGGGGGAGTAGGAAGGCAAAGCGGAGACAATGAAAAAACAGAAGTTCAACTTCTCCCTTGGGATACTTTAGTGTCGTCTTATGTGTGAGTATATCAGGCCCAGTGTATCAAGGGAGTGCCTTGAGCCATGCCTTCACTTTCTTCTCTGACTCTGTGGAATTATCAGTGTATCACATGCACACTGACACACGTGAGAATGCACTAGTCCTCTGATCCAATGATGGGCCTTTTCAGTGTGCGTGCTGGACAGCGTAGATATGAAATGTAAATAAACTCTGAAAAGAAGAAAAGAGAAAATTAGGCTTCTGAGTCAACAAAAAGTTATGGCATCAAAGTATTCAGACACATTCAAAATTTGCCACTATCTATAGCATATAATTATAGACAACATTCTTCAAATACTGCCATTAATCTACTTAAACAAATGTCCAATTATTCAAGGTAGTGACATCGCAGACCTTCGTGAAGCGAGTCATGCACATTTTGATATATGCCAAAGCCACTAACACGGGCACTTTTTTTTTTTTTTACAAAAGCGGTCCACTCGTTTCAGTATTAAATGTGCAAGCATGTGTATTTAAGCATGTTTGGTTCTTCAAGATTTTATCAAGTGAATAGTTCGCCTATATTCACATTTGTCCTCTCTTTTATTTTCCCTTTGAGACCAGTCTCACTGCCTCTGAACAACTCTCTTAATAGAGATATCTGTAGCCCAATCCCCAACCAGCTTCTCCTAGTCAATCCAACACATATCCAGTTCCTGAGATGAGATTACATAAGCTTTCACTATCAAATGTATGCAAACAAAAGGTAATGTCTGGATGTTTGCAAAGCCTCAAGGCTGTCTGATTTTGTTGCTGCACATAGACAGGTGTGTGTGTGTGTGTGTGTGCACGGATGCTAGAGTTAGATTGGTAACATGCTACAGGTAGCATTTTATGGGCTAGGTGGTATATCAAAAATTTCAGATATTTTTGTTATGATTTTATTTAAAATTGGATAAGCACATTTTATTGACCATTAAGTTGTCTAAAGTTTAGGCTAGTTGCACACCCCCTCCTTGTCTAAAGACTTAAGAGTGACAGCATTAAGAGAGAGATGTTTTAATCACATCTCTGATTTAAACTATAGACAAAATGTTGAAGTTGGTAAATTCAATAATGTCTGAGAATCAGTTCTTTTGAACTGTGTTTCAACAACTTTCATCACTAAGTTTTTTTAAAAACTTTTTTTAGGTAAGATTTTTGGGTTAAAAATTAACAAAATTACTGATCGAGTACATAAACAATCAGTGTTCAAAACAATGTCCTTACTTTACCCAGATTCACTACAATAAGCCTATAAAATTATTTGAATTTTGAGCTGTCAGGTCCGATTTGGCAGGAATTTGCAGGCTTATGAAGTTCATCATTGCGTCTATCCATTACGTCATGTTGGTTAAAACAGGAATGAAGGACCGGCTGGCACGTGTTCCAGCTAGAGAAACTACGTTCAGTTCAGTTCAGTCAGTCAGTCAGTCACACAGTTCAGGACAGCATTGCTGCAGTCTGGATGGATGTTTAATAAAGTATATTTTATCGGCATCATTATTTAATCCTCAATATATGTTTTTAATTTACGGTGTTATTGTGTGCATTGCATAAACATACCATTGCAGTATTACGGTTCACTTGCATTATCAACTGAGGCTGTACATTATAATGCAAAAATAATCAAGTCTTCTATTGAAATTGTATCAACCATATAATAAGTTTCACCTATTAAATTGATAAGTGTAGTACAACACAAACATTAATAGTAAACACTTGAATAATGCAATTAAAATATACTGGCAGTGATTGAGGTGATTGAGTCCCCTGTTCTCCATGTAAAATGTATATATATTACAGCTGTCGATTTAACACGTTATTTCAGTGCGATTAATTTTACAAAAATAATGCGTTAAAATTTTTTAACGCATTTAATCGCACTTCCCCCAGACCATAATTAGGAAGATTCCTGAAAAATGCAAGCTTGTAGTACCACCTGTTTACTCCAGAGGGCAGTAAGTGATACTTCAGCTGTATGAGCAACACACACTTTGTTACAGTGAAGAAAACACTTCAGTAGGCGTTCTTGCGTTCAAAACACACGAAGGGATCTCAAGATGCATTTAAAAATTTTGTATTAAACTATATTTAACTTGATACAGTGACCTAAACATTTTATGTTTAAGATGCAACACACCCGAGACACGACACAAGCATGTGTGACGCAGGGTGTGGCTGGATTGAGATTATCCCATAAATCTAAATCACAACTAAAATCAAAGAAATTTCCTTCAAACTTTATTTATTAAGTACTACCTCACTAATTATTTTCTTGTAGAGAGATTTAATTGTGATGTCGATATATTCTGTACATTTTGTGGTCTGCAGGCAGAAACATTTTTTCATTTATTTGGGCTTTGTCCCTACTCAACTTGTTTTTGGTCTGATTTCTGCAAGATTGTTAGAGATCATATTATTCCCAGCTTTCAACTTTGTTTTGAAAATGTTTTATTCGGTTTTTTTTTTAGCTATGACTTCATAAGGAATATTATTTGATTAATTTTCTGCTTTTGTTGGCAAAGTTTAGTATTCATAAATGAAAGTATGATGGTTATAAGCCATTAGTTTTAATTCAGAGGTTCAGCAATACCCAAGAACAATTCCAATTTGAGTAACAAGAAAGCTGTAAAGTGTATTGAAATATGTAAACAATTTGATATTTTTATTTAAACTGTTTATTTATTTTCCTTTTTGATGTTGTTTGTTTTAATATACCTCTTGGCTCTAGATGTAAAAGTTTTTAAGCATTAATTTAAAGAAATCATAATAAATCTCCAACTGATTGACAAATTCACTTGTGAAATGGATCGCTGTGAACTGTGTGCCAATGACTGGATTACGATCTATAATATGGTAGTAAACAATACATTGTATTCTAAAGCCGCTATTTGAATTGTCTTATCAATGATGAAATCTTGTGCCACAAGAATGTAATGCATTTTAATTATATGAATTTGTGGAAACGCAGACTGAGAAAGCCGAACTGCTTGTGTTTTAGCGGCACACAGTAAATATCGTAACTTCCTCAAAAGCTTATAGTTTATTTTCTTTATCGTGATATATATCGATATCGTTTTACCAACCAGCCCTAATCACATGTGAGGGCGAGTTAGACTAACTATATTTAAGGAGTCAAAAATATACTGCAAGTTTCAGAACTCAAAACTTCCTAACAAGCCCAAAAAGAGCATTTATTGTTTCAACCCTGAAGACACTACTTGTTCTGAAATCTGCCCCATAGTGAAGGGGCTCATTTGAATACTCCAGGCCTCCACAACATACGTAATCATAGTGTTGAATTCATAAAGAGCAAGCAGCTTAGAGACCTTAACGCTGGAAAAGGTCCTATTGCTATTGTAGTTTGTATCTTAATCTTTTTGTTGGTTAAAAAGCAGAGTAAGGTCCCCAGACATGGTTGTGTTTCTGGTTATGGAAAAACTGCATCGTCTTCTGAAGGATCCCACCATTAGGATTGAGGACTAACCTTTGTTCAGCACATTTCTCTAAGGATTATATTATGAAGCATTATGATTCAGCATTTGCAAAGAAACTTATATTGAAAAATGGAGCAGTGCCAACTATAATCAACATGATAGTAATCGATCAAGGGGTGACATCCACCCCACCTGGCCAACAACGCCGTATTTCCCAACATGGGATGCATAATGAACTGGTGAGACGAGACTAGGAAACCCAGGGGACGACAGTCACTTTTAAAGGCCCAAATATACATTACGCAAGTACGCGAACGCAGACACGAGCGCTTGGCCAACGCGTGGTCCCGTTGTACATACTTTACGTGCGCACTTGCGTTGCTCTGGTAGTTACAAACCTCGCACCACAAGGGGGCAATAGAAATTGTTTAGGCGCCACAAAGTGTGTGATGTTGAAGGATGTGGAGAGGAAGAGAGGGCAGGTTGTGGCACAAATAGTTGTTTTAACATCCTCTAACAGCACATATTCCTCAAGAGCCTCCTATGATCGGCATCACCAGTAACGTTTGTCTAGCTCTAGCGTACAATAACAACAAATAAGTGGAAGTGCGGAGCATCCGAGAGGATTTAGCTCACCGTACTGTTGTTGGGTCTCTGGCTGTATAGGAGTCTGCGGTTGAGGCACAAAGGGAGGGGTGATGAGGGCAGGGGTACTGGATGGTGTCTGACTTCTCTGACTATTTTCTGATCTGTCTGGGGGTAATTTTGACAGGTATGCTAGGGGTATTCATTGAAGTTTGCTTTTAATAACAATAATAAAACTTTCTTATGATCAGTCACATTTGAACAACACTGCCAAATCATGACAAATTAACTCTGTGGTCTGGTGTTTTATTAAGTAAAAAAGCCATCCTAACATGACCAAAATGACTGGATATCCATAGCTAGTTATGGCATCTCCACTGCGGACGCTTTTCCATTTCCTCCTGGCTCGGACAAATCAGTCCCGTAGTTGTTTCCATTTTCTTTTTACAGTGTCGTTATCAGAATTTAGGGAAGCTGCAATTTCTTGTCAAGCATTTTCAATCACTGTTTTATTCGAATGAAGATGGAACGAGGGATCGTAAATATGTTTGTATAATCTAACTTGTTCGGCAAGACTGTTGTTGACTGAAAACAAAAAATGTGCTCTAGCACCCCTTGCGTCAATGCAGCACGTACGTTATGCAGTTGCGTTGGGTTTGAATTGAGCACCAAAACATTTCACTATGCAACGGCACGTGGAATCGAGCTGGCGTAGTAAGGTGTGTCTGCATGCTCGTACTTGCATGAATTATGTTTGGGCCTTAACACTCCCTACAGCTGGATACAAATTACAAACAAGATTGTAGCCTAATATATGGGCTACATGAGTTCTTCTAAAATTACTAATTACATTTTTATGTTATGATTATTAAACAACTCTCCATTTAAATACAAGTATATTGTGTAGAAGTGAGTTGTGTTTGAATTGTGTTTAGCCTCAAGCTTTTTAATCCTAGAGGCTTTGTCTTACATATTGCACACTTTAAAAACAGGGTTTTTACCACTGATGCAGTAAAGAAGCTCTAATTAATGTGCGCTCAAACTAAACACTTCTGTGACTGTCACTTTGTTAGTTTTAAACTAACACTAATATTTTAATTGGCAAATTAATATTGTCATAATGTAGGCTACTTATAAAAAAAGTACCCTGTATTATTTAAAGCATTAGCTGGGGGATCATTTAAATAATACATGAGCAAAAAGAACAGTATATAGTTTGTGGATAAAAGCATCTGCCTAAATGCTATATCTGAAATATACCCATATGAATCAAATTGAATCGAGAGCTTGTGAATCGGAATTGAATCTGGAAATCCATATCAGTACCCAGCCATAATATACATGGGGAAACCAAGTCTATTAAATATTTTATTTCATATTTCCAGTTTGAGTATTCTGGTCCTCCATGTGCTTCAGATGCGGCTTATGGGCCACCTTTTTGGCAGGTTCATGAGTTCATGTCATGTGTTAATATTTTGGGGGGATAGTTCACCCCATGTCATGTATAATAATTTTGGGGGGGATAGTTCACCACCCCCCCCAAAAAGAAATTCGGTCATAATTTACTCATTTGTTACCCTCATTTGTTGTTCCATAATTGTATGACTTACTTTCTTCAGTGGAACATAATAGGTGATGTTTGGCATGTTAGCTCCAGTCACCATTCAGTTTCATTGCTTATTTAATTCATACAACATTTAAATTAATAGTGACCGAATCTGCCATTCTGGAGAAGGGTATAGCTGAAGATATAGGGAGCCCCAAACCTAACGCTTTCCCTATAACCTTAACCTTGAGTGGAAGTGACGCCCCCTCTTGGAGTTGGCGCAACCCCACCCTCTTTTGGAGATCCCAACCCCATTTGGAGGTCTCCGGCCAGCAGATATGCCTACTTGTCATTCTGCCTAACATCTCCTTTTGTGGTTCATGGAAAAAATATTTAAAGTAATACTATTGAAGTATCGCTTAAGTTATTTGATGTAAATTTGTCCGTTAAGAAATCTTAATGTTTTATTTATACATGTACAATTGCAATCAAAATTTTCACCAAGGAAAATGTTGCCTTGATATATTCAAGAAGGAATTTGGGTAGGCTTGTGGAGTACTGGGTGAAGGTTCTATATGAGACCAAAATTAATTTTAAACCAATGGGTCAGCTTAATGTTTGGAGTAAGAATGGCAAGGCTTATGACATGAAGAATACCATACCCATGGACAAGTATGGAGGTATTACAGCCTGTACAACAATCGCTTCAACTCTCTTTTGGCACCCCTACGTGGAACTTTCACCCGAAAAATGGAGCTCATGCTACAAGTTACCGCTTTGACCACTGGGGGCAGCGAAGGTCTGGGCAATATGGCAAAAAAATTTAATCTCGATTTTTATCAAACTTATGGACGATTTAAGATTCTATTTTTTAAACTTTAAAATGTACTCCAACATTATTCAAACTGTACATTCTTTATTACAACGCAAGGCAACCTAGTTAGAGAAATCCAAGTTCTTTTCATTATAGGAAACAAAGGTGAGCAAGAAAAATTTACAAATGCACCACAGGGGGTGGTCAAGAGTGTAAATGCAAAATAAATGAAAATCTAATAAACCCAGATGTTCAGAAATAATAAGAAAATGGCTAAATAATTATTAACCAGTGTAGGTATTTATTTTATATAAACCAAGTCTATCTAGAAATCAATATCTATAAATTATCAAATTTATCTAGAAATTACTTAAATATCATACAATTTGTGTGAATATTCATAAACCCCTGCAGATTAGGTTTGCATGGTTTACCGGTACTAATGAAAACATTTAAATAGTACGATATCATATTGTTGCTAATTTCGGAACCATATTACAGTATGCTGTCATTAGAAAAATTAGGATTATTGGTTGCCCACTGTCCTCCCTTCAAGAATTGTACATTTCCAGAGTCAGGAAAAGGGCTGGAAAAAATCACTCTGGACCCATCTCCCCAGCCCACTACAGGGTTCGTACACATTTTCACTATTAAATATCCACAAATTTTCCAAGACTTTTCCAAGACTTTTTTTAATGAATTTCCAAAAATCTTTTGCAACGTTTCAAATGATTCTAACAGAGCTGTCAATTTAATGTTAATTCGGTGTGATTAATTATATTTAAAAAAATAACGCATTAAACAAACAAACGCAATAAAATTAATAATGAATAAGGAATACTTCTACCATCGGACCAATTCAAGCTTGAATTACACCCGTTTTCAACAGGGGGCAATAAGCGAAACTCAAGCCGTATGAGCAAAGCGCAACTGTAGAACAAACCACAGGCTTGCTTGACACCAATTGCGACATCACAACATTAGAACATGTTCTTGCATTCAAACACAGTAGGACGGAGCACAATTCTGAATGCAAAGATCACAAGACATGTTTTTCTACATTTCAAACCACGTTTGATGCAGCGACCTTAAATCGCTGTTTGTTGCAATACAACTAAAGAGCTCTAAAAGAGTTCGTCTGACGCACATTTACATTGACGCATCCTAAGAAAGCCATTATATGTCTTTACTAATTCAATTGCAAAACAGATTGCTAAGGAACGTAGGCCAATGATGGGATTATGTTCAATAATATGGAAATAAATATATTGCCTTATAAGGCCACTTTTATTCTTATCAATGATTTACTTGTCTGCAACAATAATGTAATGCATTTTAATGAATTATGATTTTTATTTTATATACTATTTTTATAATTATTTAAATAACTAATTATAATTAATTGATCATTATACATTACTCTTACTGTTATGCGAGGAGCTCCGCAAATATTTATATATGCGATCAATTGCGGTTAATTCGATTAATTACTCGCTATATAATTAATTCGAAAACATTTTTTAATCGAGTTATAGCCCTATTTTCTACACATTTGTGAAAAATACAATTCAACATTGTGTATATAACAGTCTAAATGCACACTTTATACAATACCCACTTAGATTTTTCACAAACCACTTTTTCCCTTACACAAACAGAGGAAAATCCACTGGATTTAATGTTAATTAAACTCCCGCACCTCCCGAGATCGTTTGAAATTATTTGCAGCACTCAAAAATTTGTGAAAACTGTTTTCAGACCACCGACAGAGAGAGAAAAATTCTTCATATGCGGGGGCAAGATCAAGGGACATCAATGAATATCAGCGCACGTCTTATCTCATGTCTCATGACTTGTAATGATTGCTCATCGAGAAGTGGACAATTAACACTGCTCAGGCTCACAAGCAAACATCAACATAAACTCAATTAACATGACATTAAAAGCATTAATATATTCATACAATAATGTAAATATGAAATGTACAAATTCCTTTACTTATACACCGAACATGATCTATAGTAAGCGAACTTCAAGCGTTAATGAAGTGCCTATTCACAAACTACTCAGTTTCCACAGAAACTCATTTTGCGTAGTGCTCTGCAAGGGATCTGAGAAGTGCTTATTCGCTTTGCTCCACGATTGCACCAATCTTGAAGAATTCTTAGCACACTTGTATTGCTGAAAATATTTTGTTAGAAAATTCCATGACTTTTCCAAAACATTGAGTGTTAATGTGTTTTTCCATGACATTTCCAGGATTTCCATGACCGTATAAAACACTGCCACTACCTTATTGAACTGTAGCCTTATGTATGTATGTAAGGAATAATTGACTCCGGCCTGAGGTGGTAATGCAGTCACAACACGCAGCAGAGTGACGTTAAACCTCGATGTTCATTAATTTTAAACAATTTAACGAGCCGGAAGTCATTTATTCCACAAAGAAATAATTAGAGACCTATCTGAATCATCATGGCAAAAGGACCAGCGGATGTTTGATTCTCCCACATATCCACCTTTTTCCTGACTTCTCCACGGGCGGCACCATTACGGTGAGATAAATCCTCTCGGATGCTCCGCACTTCCACTTATTTGTTGTTATTGTACGCTAGAGCTAGACAAACGTTACTGGTGATGCCGATCATAGGAGGCTCTTGAGGAATATGTGCTGTTAGAGGATGTTAAAACAACTATAGGTGGCTTAAAAACTTAATCGAAAATGAATGTTACAATAAACCCACCCAAAAGCTGTCAATGCCTGAAACTTTGAGTCGCACCAGATGCAATAAGCAGAGGTTGCATTAACATAATTCTACATTTGCCTATTTTAAAACACTAATTATAGTAATAATAATTCCAAATGATTCGTCTCTCAAATCTGCTGATTTTTAAATAAAACCTAGGGAGACCATCCATCCTCTTTTCACATACATGTCCTCTTTTTTGGACCTTAAAAAGCGTCCGGTAGGATTCAGATTTCCAGATTTGTCCATTTTCAAATTGACGTGCTTTCTATCATCATCACCATCATACATAGTGCGTGCAACAAGAAACTCATCATGTGAATTCTCTCTCTGCACGCTGAATGTCCGTGTTTCTCTCTTTTACACACACACACGGCATGTGCAGAAAGCATGAGAGCGCAGCGTAGTAACTTTACCATGTAAATGCGTGTGATTGTGTACTTATTTATTCAGCGATTGTACTCGAAAGCATCTAAACTCAGTTTTAGTGAGAAAGGGATTTATGTTAAGTAAACAGGGAGTGTTCCATCATTTTTGACTGTCGTCAGTGATTATTTCAATGCTTGGTAATGTGAATAAGTTGTGAACCGGAAGTCTATAGCATCCACATTGGGAGTACGCACTGAGCATATTGGGTCATTTCGCCACTCGAGAAAATCGTGGATAGCCTCACCATGATTTGAAATGTAGCGCCCATAACGGTCACGAAACTAATTATTTTTTATGGGCAAAAAAAAAAAAAGGAGACCGTTCATCAACATGTACATGCTAAGGCCAGTTATAGTCTTAAGCCGGTGTATACCTGCATGATGGACGAAGCTGAGATTCAATCATACTGTGTACAATCGTACTGGGAATATTACCGCAGTCTTTTATGTCAGTCTCTATGTTGTTAACCCGTCACGTTCATTTGGAGTATGCCACACACGTGCAGCTGATCAGATAGGGAGAGGCATTGAGACAAGCACTGTGAATTATTTGTATCTTCCTTATTCAGCCTTTTGTGCATTTACAACATATCTATCCATAGCATTTGCAATATTTCTTGCAATATCTCGATTAAAAGAATTAAGTGTCAAAACGCAAATTCAAATTAATTGGAAAAATTGGCAAAACTGTCCAGTCCTAGGGCAGTGTTTTGCATTTCAGTAAGCACAGACCGACTTTAGCTAAAGAAAAGTCAATCTACTGTTTCCAATTTCGCTGAGAGATCAATCTGGCTGAATACAGATGGCAAACAGCCAAAATGCACATTTTAGATTTTAGTTTTACCAGCAGTAGCAAGAGTCTCATCCACTTTAAATGTGATGGTCTATAACTGCTCAGGTGATTGAAAGCAAAAACAACAGCAAGGAGAGCATGACCATGTATTGTCATATTAATATTTTGATCAGCCCTTTTATATCCATTTATAGGACATTTCCAGGGACAGTGGAAATGTCATACCGGAAAAGCACAAAAAATGCTTATTGTTAATACCTGAATGGACAAACACACTTTTGTTTCTAGGTTTAAGATTCAATGACCATGCCTGAGCATATTTTTTAACCCTCCCATTTTGTAAAAAAAAAAAAAAAAAAAATCTTAATCATATTTTTTTTTAATCATTTTTTAAATAAAACAAATACATTCATTTTCACAAAGTGACTATAAACGAAAGTTAACAACCATTAAACATTTTATAAATGTATTAAACATTTTCTTTCTTTGACGATCAACTCGATTTAAGAGCAATAACTTTAAACATGTTCAAATTTTATTTAACATTTACATTTTCAGTGTGACTGTGTAACATTGATATTGCTCAGTAGTGAAATAGATTTTTGAAACGGAATTTCCATTTGGGGCTTTTTTGTTGTTGTTGTTGTTGTAAAGGTAAGTTAATTTACAGTCCCTGTAGACAATATTTCATCCCGTTTATCACAATGACTTTCTACTTAATGAGCACAAAGTAAATGTGAGCCTTTTCTACAAGGAGAATTCAGCTTCTGGATTTAAAGCAACATTCCCAAACAAAAGGAGGGCTAAAGAGACACAAAATGATTGTTAGTCCACTGGTATTACAGTGAAGTGAACACTCTTCTCCCATATGTACATATAACTGTTCCAGTTTGAAAACACTGTGTCATGTGCTACACTAGCACAAATCAATGCTGATATATGGGGAGTTTTGTGACACATTTTCTTAAAGATCTACAGAACCAAGCATGTTCCATAGCAGTTTGTACTAATTTCAGACAGCCTTGTTATCAGTTTAGGCATGCATGACATCTAGTAATCTGACCCTGGTCTGGTGGTCTAAAATTGCCATAGCTGAGGAATACTGCAAAAGGTCCAAAGTACAACACTCCAAAGCATTTCAGGGTGGAGTTGCGTGGTTGAACATTCTTGGTTTCTTAGCTTATACTGTAAATGCTATGTACAGTTGAAGTCAGAAGTTTACATACACTTTAGCCCAATAAATCTAAACTTAGTTTTTCACAATTTCTGCATTTAATCATAGAAAACATTCCCTGTATTAGCTCAGTTAGGATGACTATTTTATTTTAAGAAAGTGAAATATCAGAATAATAGTAGAGAAAATTGTTCTTTTGATTTTCCCATGATGTCAAGCAAAGAGGCACTGAGTTTGAAGGTAGGCCTAAAAATACATCCACAGGTACACCTCGAATTCAGTACACCTCCTATCTGAAGCTAATTGTCTAAAGGCTTGACATAATGTTTTGGTATTTTCCAAACTGCTTGAAGGCACAGTTAACTTAGTATATGTAAACTTCTGACCCACTGGAAATGGATATAGTTAATTAAAAATGAAACAATGGGTCTAAACTATTGTTGGAAAAATTACTTGTGTCATGCACAAAGTAGATGTCCTAAATTACTTGCCAAAATGATAGTTTGCTAATATTATATCTGTGGAGTGGTTAATTTTTTTTTTTAATGACATCAACATAAGTGTATGTAAACTTCAGACTTCAACTGTACATGCAATCATAAACTTGGAAAAATCTGATCCTTGTTCAGCAACCAAATGTGCATCCTTCATTAGATATTACTTTATGAGTTCAGTCCAAATTCCTGTTCTCATAATACAGTACCCTATATCAACTATTGGATCAGGGTCCACTTTATGCGGTTGAGTCAGCACTGACAGGAAATAAGGGCTGGGTCTTGATACAGATTTGATTCAGATTCACAAGACCTCAATTTGATTAGATAGAAATTCAATATCGATTCACATGGGTACATTTCAGTTGTATTGTCACTTTTACTGACATATGAAAGAAATTCTCTCACAGCTAATGCCGTTAATTATACAGGGGACCTTCTAACTAGTCACATTACAAAATATAAATTGTACTAATTATATTGTATTGTATTCGTTTTTCATCATTTTGGTCACATTTTAGCTTTTAAACATCAATAAATACATGTATTCAATCAATAAATATTATAAATATATTATATATTTTGAATCCACATGGCAATCGACATGCACACACACACACACACACGGAAGAAGCAACGCACACACATAGTAGGGCTGGGTGATAGGACGATGTAATTGGATATCGATCGATATCTTACAAATATCCCGATGCAGAGTGCGACACTCATTAAGCAACTATGAAGTGATGAAGTCTTTAATACACACATATATATATATATATATATATATATATATATATATATATATATATATTAGGGCTGTCGATTTAACATGTTAATAACGTGTGATTAATTTAACAAAAAAATAACGCGTTAAAATTATTTTACGCATTTAATTGCAATGCTTTCCTGAGAAATTCCTGAGAAATGCAAGCTTGTAGTACCACCCGTTTACTCCAGAGGGCAGTAAGTGAAATTTCAGCTGTGTGAGCAACACACAGTTTATTACAGTGAACAAAACATTAACAACTCTTCAGCGGACACACAACACAAACGTGCGTTATGTTCTTGCGTTCAAAATACTTGAAGGAGCCAAATGCGAACCAAGGGATTTCAAGATGTGTTTAAAGATTGAGTATTAAACGATATTTAACTTGACACAGTGACCTAAACATTTTACTTTTATGATGCAACACACCCAAGATGCGACACAAGCATGTCTGACAAGCATATATATATATATATATATATATATATATATATATATATATATATATATATATATATATATATATATATATATATATAGTCCTCAAAATCTGATTGGATGAGAGACGTTCCATGAGCACTGATGGTGTGACACCATCAGCACTCGGAATGTTCATGGTGTGTGTGTGTATCACTCTGCTTGTGCTCGTGCTGTTATAAAATAAAGTATAAGAGCAGAGCAGTGCATATCTGTTAGGAGTTACTGTCTTTATTTTTGAAGTTACATACGATAGCCAGCAGGTGGTGGCAAAAGATCATTTTTGTGTGTAATATGATCCAGTTGGTGATGTAAAGTGAATCCGTTAGTCATTGTTTACATATAACAGGGCTCCGTGATCGCTCGTATTACTAATACATTTCCAAAGCTAGGAAATTTAAACGGACAACTTCAGGATTAAGGCTCATCACTGCTGATTGACACAACAGACAGATTTATTACAGAACTCAACGTACCTTTTATCGGAGTATCCACATTGGATAAATACTGTTTAAAATGGCAGAGGACATCACTGTTTCAACAGTGAATGACTCTTGCACACTGGCTACCATGAAATAGAGAGGAATACCCCTGCATGGACCTCTATTTTCCCCTGAGAAAACTGACTTTCAGAAAGCAAACAGCATCTCTGATTGGGTGTGGCAACAGGTGAGCACACATGCTCCATCTCTCTTTCTCTCTCTCACACAAACACATCCATCCATCCCTCTATCCTTGTTTATCCAATAACTTGTTAGAAACAGCACAAATCGTGATACTATTTATGCGGCCTCGTATATGCAGCCGAATCACAGAAATTGCTTACCACTATTGCGGGTTGATGAGCAAACTTACCCATGCATGAAAAATAGGGCTGGGATGATTCATCGACGTCATCGATTACAGAAACACATCTATTTGCATAACATGCATCGGTGCGTCGCAATGGAATAATTAAAATGCATCACCCGGTTTAAGCATGGATTCCCCGAACAACAAACTGCAGCTAAAAAACTGATTCGTTATGTGAACGCAAAGCACTCCAGATTCACTTTACGGCCATTTAATGTCAAATATTCGTGGTCATTGTGGGTTTATTCACGCAGTGTTATAACATGCAGCGAGACAGAGGAGATGCCCTGATATATTTCTGTGGAGATTATAAAATGCAAGAAACAGTATCTCAAAGTCTTCCTTCATGAGAAATATGGGCTTGTGAGTTAACCGGAGAGCCTTAAAATAATGTGTGAAAGTGAAGAATTTAAGGCAGAAAAATTTTACTATCGCAAAATATTATATAATATAATATAATAGCTATACAGGTTAGCTGGGTTACAAAAGAAGCAAAAGAAAACAAAACATTGAAACTCCAATGGATCAAAAGTAAATCGGACAAATAGGAGAGATATATTTTAGTTATTTAGACATATTTTGATAATTAAAATATTATTTTAATTATTTTATTCTTTTATTTGACTGTCATTCATATGTTTTTGAAACCTGAAAAGGAAATCATATACCCTTATTTTATTATAAGACCAAGCTAAATTTGTATAAATGACTTTGTTGTGCCCATGAAGAACACATAGTGAGTTTGTATGGTAATTAATCATATTCGTGAAACACCTAAAACAGACAATTAATCATCATAGTCCTAAACCAGTAATCATAGTCATAAATCACAATTATTTGTTTGACAATTAATTGTCAGCCAAATTTCACAATCGTGATCCCTAATTTTCATTATTAGTTTCCTACCTTGTGAATTGTTTTGTTACAAATGTTTCTTTTACTGAGAGTTGATTAAGAATGCACAAGTTTTAGATATTCCTGCTAGAAAAACATTTAAGTGTTACTCAAATTGCACTAATTTTACTGTAAAATTATTTTATGTTGGACTGCTAAACTCGAGGTTGACAATGTTTTGATATTCCCCCTGAAAGGAACTTGAATTTTACATTTTGTTTAATTTAATTTGTTGTTGGATTGCTAAATGTAGATCACTTTCCTTTTACTTGAATTGAACAAGTTCTTCATTAAAATCACTCCAAAATAAAATTAAAGTAATCTACATTTAGCAATCCAACGACAAAATAAATTAAACAAATGTAAAATTCAAGTCACTTTCAGGAGGAATATCAAAACATTGTGCACCCTCAAGTTTAGCAGTCCAACATAAAATCTCCAAAATAAAATTAATGTTGGACTGTAAAATGGAGATTACCAGTTAAAACAGGGCTATTTTTGTTGCAGAACAATATCCTGCAGTGCACACAGTTTCTTGTACATTTGTTTGTGTTTAAGAGAAGATAATTTATTAAAATATTAATGAGACAAGTTTTTTTATATTTATTTTGGGTTAATTAATTGTTATATTAATCACAAAATAATAATAAAAAATCTTTAGAAAAATTGGCAAATTAGTCAAATAATCGTTAGATTAATCGATAAAAATAATAATAATAATAATCGTTAGATGCAGCCCTAATGAAAAACCCATATGTGGACGAGGAGATTGCGAATATGGAGCTGGATTCAGCTTATTTGGTGGGTGATGGATGCAAATTTCACACTGGACTGCTGTTTATTATATATGGCTACTTCCCAGATCCATGGTTTTGCCATTTCCAGATATTGTTGATCACCTTCGCTTAATGAGTGTTGCACTCGGCATCGAGATATTTGTAAGATATTTTCTATATCCAATAATATCATCCTATCGCCTACTATGTGTGTGCATTGCTTCTTATGTCTTTGCTGTATGATTCATAATATATTTTTAAGAAGTGTCAATAAACCTGCTCTTCGGCACAGTTCAAGTTTGTATTCAACTTATCTGCTTGCTAACTTTATGCAGGCGTTGGATTTTGTAGACACCGTTATTTTAGAATGACCAGAATAACATTTCAGGTGCGATGATTGGTCCACTGGTTCGTCAGTTATGAACGAGATATTCAGTAACATTACTTTTTTTATTTTTTTTTAACCGCATCTTGTATTCCTAATAAATTCAGTAGGAGTTTATTCATGAAATGTGTTTCCATCATCGCTTATACACTTCTTATCCAATACAAAAAATGTAATAAAATTTTATTTAGTTTTTATGTGCACTTGGAGATTTTATTTGCATCTTGGTGTTTCCATCCAGCGGTTTTTATACAATATCTCAAAATGTGCATAAAGATGTGAATGGAAACCCAAAGCATCTCTGTTTCTTTCCAATGATCGATAGATGGACAGAGAGATAGGTATTCCTATATACCCGCCCCTCTGCACTTCAATTATAAAGCAGACAAACATACCAGAACTAAGCTGGTGCTGCTAGTTATGTGACCTAATATACTGGGGGAAAAACGCTGGCCCACAGCCAGGAATCATTTGATTCAATCCAAGCACAGGCATGTGTATGTCTAATAGGAGCACATATTCTCCAGTTCAGCACGTTTTTAGTCATATGTGAGTCACTGACTTTCAGTAACCTGGTTAAGGCCCTGAAATTATTTCATTTGAAAACAATGGTTGCTATTTTCCACTCGTAGACAAGCAGGTTACCTGATGAAACTGAACAACTCAACTATGAATACAAAAGGTGCAAAACTGAATAACGTGAGCAGGTGAGACGATTAAAGGGCTAAATGCAGGGGCGTAGATTACAGGGGGGATGGGGGCGTGGTAATCCCCCAATAATCAAAACAACACCCCCATATATATATATATATATATATATATATATATATATATATATATATATATACACACACAAAGATAAATGGAAACATGTAAATTCTTCACACTGTATAGAATTCACAATGTTCAAGCCAAATCTACGCCCTTGGCTAAATGGAATAAAAAAAAGTGTGGCGTTATGTAAAGGTCTTACTTTGAAGTGGTGTGTATCTTTTGGGTGTGTTTCTGCAGCTGCACTGTTGTCATCGGTTTAGGCCGCGACATGAATCCGCGCGACACCGATTCTCAGCGCGAGGATTCATAAAGATTTAATCGATTACATCAGTGCAACTGCAGCGTAAAACTATAATCAATCCGCATATTTAGCGTTTTATCTCGCTGAGCATAAACGTTAATGTAAAGTCTATCTGTAGTCACCACCTTAATAACATAACTTGTTCTTTAACATAAGGACTAACAGCGAATAGATGACTAATACAAGACTCAAAAGTCAAACATAACGACAAACGAATAAATATGGAAGAGTTCCATCAAACTATAAACATAATAAGAAGTTATAACAGCTGGGCAGGACCATTAGCATGACAGCTAATATATCTCCCCTTTGAAATAAAATAACACCTACCTGTCAGTTCATTAGCGTCGCTGCTTTAGAGGATTGGTGTGTGTGTGACATTGGTTATCTTCTTAAATAGATTAGATGATGGCTTTAATCGCCGTTTCAATCTTTGTGTGATGGGGTCTCCCGACGGCTCACTTAGCCAGTTAGCCAGCGTCCAAACTATGAAGCTTTTGCCTTATATTTTACACACCAGAGCTTATAAAAATGCCATTCGCGGATTCGGTTTCTCGCGCTAATCGTTAATTATTTCCGTTAAATCTATACTCTGTTGCGAATGACTTGACAAGAATGCTGTAGCTTCAAACTGACGGCAGATTTAACGTAATTCCAGCCAGCACAGCACAGCTCAGCCGCACGAGCCTCTCAGAACAGTCTGACGTCTCCGCCCTCCTGTGAGGTCATTCGCCGTGAGCAACTGTCAATCAAAGCGTAGCGACCAATGGCAAAGCGCAGGAGAGCATTTGACTGGACTTGTCAAACTCTTCCGAATCTCAGGTGTTGATGAAAGAGCATAACGGACACCTCTGCCTGTCATCAGCGCGCGGGTGCAAGCAAATTGCTGTACAAACAAAGAACGAGCGGTGGTGAGGCTTTCAAAATGATTGTTTTTTTTTGTTCATAAACAGTGTGAACAGTTAATACTTTTTAGCCTGTAATGAACTGGCTGACATAAACAGCTTAATGAAGGATAAAAAATGACACAGTGACATATTAAATACGTGTTTCTAAGAGGTAGACAGACATGAGGCTTGTGTTGTGCACAGGATTAAAGAGACAGCAGGAGTTTTACAGATAAGCATCTCCCCCCACCCAATCTAATATCCCCACAAATCTGACCAACATCTGTCACCCCGCCTCTTAGACCAAATAACACAAATCTACTGTTCGGTGTACAACACACATAAAACAGATGCTCGGGTTAAACCAGAGTGTAATTTCCTTTAAAATATACAGGAGAGTATCAACACTCTTGAATGCCTAGATATGGTCAAAATGACAAAGTGAGTCACAGTGTAGAAATTGTGTTGCCAACTTGAAAACTAGAGTTATTTTTGGCTATGGGATATCCTGTGCAACACTGCTTTTCACCAAAATGTATTTGTAGTTTCATAGCCATTGCCAGACAAAAGCAACATTTTATGATTGTGACCTTATTCAAAACTAGTTCTCCTGGTTAGTGGGTAAGATGGGCCATCTGGATGTAAGTTGACCAATTACATTTTTCCAGTGAAATACTGAATAACATTCCAGAATCTATGTTTTATCTATAATTTCTCGTCTATAATCTATTTATTTATTTATTATCAACTCCTATTTTCCCATTGTTTCCTTTAACACTGAGGATAGTAATTGCATGTACATGATGGAAAGATTAGGATCAATCACTTAACATTGGCTACAGAAAAAAATTATTACTATACTTCAGGGCTAATATTGTGCTAATCAAATCACGGGGATATACACCATTGTGAATGATATGTCATTTTGTACATTAATACATTTGCTTTGGCACAACAATCAGTAAACCTCAAATGTAAAAAAAAATTAATTATTTGGCAAGCAAAAAACACTTTTTACATAAAAATATACTTACCTCTTTTCCCATGTGCTTCTCCTTCTCACAGCCAGATAGAAATGATGGATACTTCCTTCTTACAAGGTCACAAGACAAAAAATATGTATAGTTGCCTAGATATTCAGGGTGGGTCAACTTTCCCACATGCTCATCTTTCCCCACTCTCCCCTAATACTACATAGATAGGTAAAGTTTGTCAAAACAAACTTGTTGAATTGATAAAGCCTTGAATGAAAGTTTAAAAGTATTAATAAATTCGATGGACATACAGACATTTCAGTAAGACAAACAGAATGCTTTCCTGCTAGATAATCAGACAGACCTATCAGTCACCTAAGCCATCTTTACACTGAAAAGGTGGCACAGAAGCTGTATTTAAAGTGGCAGTGTATCTTAGGTGTATTTACACTGAATACTTATAGGGGCCATGGCATGATGAATCAATTTTTCCTTTATCTTTTGACATAAGTGGTCAATGTGTTTCAGAATTCAAAACTTCCTCCTCACTGAAAAAAAGAGCATTTGTTGAAGCCAACCTGCCAAAATTACTCGTTATCTTCTTCCTCCACATTTTGATGTCACATTTTGGTGGTATACATTTGCATCTGACTCCTAAACAAACACATCAAAGCCTACTTCCATATCCCACCCAGCAGCAGTGAGAGGCAAATAGAGAGAGCAGGTCAGTCAAGAAAAAAGAGTCAATCATAACAGTCAGTAGCGGCTGGTCCATAAGGGGCAATGGGGCACCACCCAACCTGGTGGAAAGTGTTTATTTTTTTAATAAACATTTTTAAGTAGTTAAGAATTTATTTATACTTATTTTAAGTATGTGTGTATATGCGGAGGAAAATTAGCTTCCTTTTCATCCCTTCTCTCGTCAAAAGAGTCCTGACCACCACTGACTGTGCATGCTTGGGACATTTTTCCAGTGCCCCTCAGTGGAGAAGTGCCAACCAATGCTTACACAAGATATTCACATGTGCAAAATAAATTTAGCCAATCACCGGCCTCGACATTGTTGGTCAGGACTCTTGACACTCTGGAGGAAGTAAACAATTCTGATTATCTTGCCATTCAGGCAGATGAGACAATGGACATTTCCACCCACTGCCAGTTGGTGCTTGTGCTATGGTACATCGACCGCCATAACAACGTCCAAGTTTATCCCTTTTCAGAAAGCAAACACTGACACAATCGCCACAGCTCTGTTATAATCTGGTGAAATTCAATACACCAAGTTTCACATTTGCTCTTTGAGGTTAACATGGCAAAGAAGTCAAAATCATCGGGCTCTGGATACACTAAAAGACATTTACTTGCTCAAGCCGAAACCTCCGATGGTCCTGCAGACCGTGGAATCAATTTGGATGGCGCAGCAGGGGAAACTCTGTGTCAACTGTCCAACATGTTTGTGATGCTGACAAATGTTTTTGCTGATTGGAGGATCTCACTGTAATACGTCGATCGATTACGGCGATGGTAACAAAATTCTCTGAGTTGTTACAAGAGTGGCAGATGTTGAGAAACGGATCTATTATCTGGAGTCATTGAAAAGGGAATTATCTGCTAATCCATTCACAACCAAAATAAATCTGGAAGGCATTTTGAAACAACTGGAAGATTTTGAAAATAGGAGCAAAAGGAACAACGTATGGATTGTTGGAATTCTTGAGCATGAAGAAGGCAGAGATATGCTAAAATTCCTGGATGAGCTCTTCCCGAGTCTGCTAGACATAACAGGCCATAAGCTGGAAATCAAGCGAGCTCACAGAGACCCAGCTCACAGATTCGCTGCGGGAGACAGGCCCCGATCAATAAACATTTCTGAGATCATCCGATAAAGATCTTGTGTTGCCAGGCGAGTAAAGATTTCTTGGAAGAATCACAATATTTTCTTGATCCCGGACTATGCAAATTTAACACGAGAGAAACGTGATCGGTTCAAGGAATGTAAGACACTCTTACATCAATGGAAGATCGCTTTTGCACCGATGATTCCGGCCAAACTGAGAATAGACACCAAGGATGGCCGCAAAGTATTTTTATGCCCTAAACAAGCTGTCCTTCATAGAAACAATGGGTGAGTAAACCATTGGTAGTTGCTCATGTGAGTGGATTGACTCACTGTACATTGACTGAGGAAGCTAGGTGCCATTTTTGTTTCTTTTTGCGTTGGCTACGTCTAGCGGCTGGAGTTTGTTTTGTGCAATAATGCTTTTCCTTCAAGAAACTTTTGCATTGATGGAAAATCACATTTACACTAAAGTTTCCAGCCAGATTGAGAATTGACACTATGGATGACCGCAAAATATCCACATGCCCACACAAAAGATGTCTTTTATAAAGTTGATGGTCTGAGTAAGTCATGGTGTATTTTTTTTATGCTACCTCCAAGTGAACTCTTTTGACTCTTGACCATCCGAAGAACTGGGACACCTGTTTTGTTTCTTTTTGTGTTGGTTCCGCCTAGCAGCTGGAGCTTGTTTTGTTGAATCTGTTCGTTCTTTGTGCCTATGCCTCCTGTTAGCTGGAGTTTGTTTTTGTGGGTATTTTTTCAGGACATTGGTATGATTACATCATCTGCTGCACTCATAAACAGCCGGCTCACTGAACACTTGTTTGTCTGTCCAAGGAAACTGAATGGATTTATAGCGGTTGGAATTTGTTTTGTGAAAGACAGTTCAAGACAGTTCTGTGACTGAATCTACATGTTCTTTGTGTTTATTCTGCCTTTTGATTGGGGTCTGTTTTACAAAGTATTTTATGTTATGCAATTTTTCTTCTTAAATTTGTGAGGCAAAATTGAGCAATCCGATGGCAAAGTTGTCATGGGGGCTCTCGTAGGCATACATGGACCTTTTGAGTTTAGAGGGATTGATGCCGGTTGGCGCTGTTGTATGCAGGGTTAAAGTGCACATTTTTCTTTTTTTCTGTTTCTTTGGTTCAGGGAGGAGTTTGTTGTTTGATTGTTCCACTAATGGGGAATGTGGTCTGTATAATCTTGTTTTTGACACACTATTTATTTTTTCTATTATATCAACATGTCAAATGTTAATATGAGTGGGTTATCTTTCTTCAGTTGTAATGTGAATGGGTTGAGGAACTACTGTGTCACAGGGTTGTGTGTCATACGGTTCGCTTTACCTCATTATTGAGATCCCCCACTCGTCGTGTGACCTCAAAGGCTCCTTGCCACTTGGCGAGTAATTTGGAGCTCGTAATGTGGGAGAGTAATACGAGTACCTTCTCTCCCAGTGCAAATTCCCACAGCCGAGTTCCCCTGTTATACAGTTGGCTCTGTCATTCTTGGGCTTGGAAAAAATCCCCCATGTAATAGTTGCCCCCAGGAGTTTAGTTTTGCTCTAAGATCAAAAACATACTGAATTTCGTTCTTCTCTGAAGGTCCCTCCTCCCAAGCTTCACGGATGACTTCAAGGACACCATGCGGGCACCGCCTATAGAGCAGTTCGAATTGGGAAAGCCCCTTGGAGGCTTGCGGGACCTCTAACTGCGAATAAAAGGGTGTCGAGAAATTTGTCCCATGCTCTTAAGGGTTAAGAGTTTATTAAATTGTTCCACCAGGCCATCAGTCTGTGGAAGGTAAACGCTGGTGTGAATCGCCAATAATTCAAAAAGCTCACATTGTGTCCGTGACATAAAAGTTGTGCCCTGATTGGTGAGGATTTCTTTCGGAATCCCCAACTGGGAGATTATTTTAAAGAGTGCCTCCGCAACACTACATGCTGAGATGATGCAGAGGGGCACTACTTCCTGATATCACATTGCATAATCCACAAGGTCCAATACAAAGCTCCTCGTCTCTGCGGGGCAGGAACGGGCTCTGGAGAGAGAGGAGAGTGAGAGGGATGGGGGAACACTCAGGGGAAGGGGGAATAGAGAGAAAAGAAGAGAGCTCTTCCGCCCTCAGGTACGCCAGCATATGGTCCTCCGCGAGCTGGACAGCTTCCTCCAGTGATGCCGGGCTGTGGCACTGGACCCACTCTGCTGTTCCCTTTGGCAGATGAAGGATTAGCTGCTCCAGTACCACCTTATCGATAAATCCCACAATGTTTCCATTTCTGGCACGAATCTCTGAGCCATTGGGTAAAGGCTAAGGGTCGGTCGGACTTCCCCAGCTTCATGGACCAGAAGAAATGCTGGTACTGCTCCAGACTCCAACCCAGGATGGCCTTTTTTAGGTCATTATAGGCCAGGAGATTAGCCGCCATCAGATGTTGTGTAGCAAGCTGGGCTTTCCCGGACAAGAGTGGAAGAAGCCTGGCCACACACTGGTCTCGTGGCCACCTCCAGATCTCTACAGTCTACTCGAACAGGTCGAGAAAAGCCTCCGCGTCATCTTCTGCCCTCATCTTCAGGAGCGTGGGTGGGGGCAGGGGGCTGTGGTTGTCTGGGGTTGTGGCCGGGACTCTCTCCTGGCTGAGAAGGCTCCGGATCGCATGCCGGTCCTCTGCTTGAGCTCGCAGGATCTCAAAAAAACGGCAATCCTGGTCTTTGCGCAGCTCAAGCAGGGATTGTTGGTGGCTCTGATGTAGGCCAGCAAGGGACTGGAGGATCTCGGCCAACTGGGAGGACTCCATGGGGCGTACTTCCATGTCCCGGGTTTCCGCACCAGTGTAACTATTTCAAGCTCGGAGATGGAAAGGAGGAGACCGGGAGCAGTGATGCAGTCAAGTAAGGCTCTTTATTTCTCTGCCTTCAACACTCTGCATGCACTCTTCTCTGTGCTTTTCTCAGTTCAATCAGATCAGTGTAACACAAACTTCGTCAACATAAACTCTGAATCTTCATCTTCACAACAAAATCGTCATCTGGCGGTGGCGTGGCCATTTATATGCCGCTCTCCCCATACTCACTGGAATTAGAAACAGGTGTTAGACATAATTTTGCTCAGGTGTAAGTGCCCTTACCACTTTCTCTCTCTCCGGGCGGGCACTCGACCACGCCCCCGCTGCCACATTGCCTTAATTACCAAAAAATTCAAAGCACGAGAACTCGTGGAGTTGGAAGGGAATATTAAAAGTTCTGAGGCAGAGCTGAAGCACAGAATATCATCTGATGACCTCAGAGATTTGACCTGATTGAAATACAGATATAATACTATTTTGTCGCGGAAAGTGGAATTTTGGTTATTCAGGGCAAGACAGAAATTTTTTGAGTTGGGGGACAAAGTAAGGAAGATTTTGGCTAGATTTATAAAGCAGAGAGAGTCTTTTTCTACCATTCTTTCAGTGAAATCTGCTGGTGGTGAAATTATTATTGCCATTGATATTAATAATGCCTATGAAGAATTATTGATCTTTATAGTTTGACATCTTCGTCTACTGTTGAAGATATTAGACATTTTTTGGAACCAATAGAACTCCCTAAATTGGCGACTGAGCAAAACAATTCTCTTGATTCTGAGATAACCTTGGAGGAGCTTGAAAATGTAATTAAGGCCGTTTCTACAGGAAAGGCTCTGGGACCAGATGGTTTTGCCGCTGAATTTTTTAGATCTTATGCTAAAGAATTGACTCCACTTTTGTTAGAAATTTATATGGAATCATTAAAGAATGGAAAGCTTCACCCAACCATGACACAAGCCCAGATCAGTCTGATCCTTAAAAAGGACAAAGATCCAAGTGAGTGTAAAAGTTATCATCCAATTTCCCTGATCCAGCTAGATGTAAAAATGTTGTCAAAACTTTTGGCTAACTGGTTAAGTAAAGTTATGACATCTGTTATACATATTGATCAGGTGGGGTTTATTTGGGGCTATAGCTCTTCTGGTAACATTAGGCATTTCATCAGTATCATCGCTGCCATCTCACCCCAAAAAGGCATTTGATATGGTAGAATGGGAGTTTTGCGAGTACATTTATTGGTTGGATTAAGTTACTTTATTAACACCCTGTAGCAGCAGTACAAAAAATTGATTAATTTCAGATTATTTTACTCTGAAAAGGGGCACTCTGCAGGGTTGCCCTCTTTCCTCATTATTGTTCTGTCTTGCCCTGGAACCATTAGCACCCGCGATAAGAAAGGAGGATGATTTTCCAAGGGGATGGCGGGAGGTGTGGCACAAAAGCTTCTGCATTACACAGATGATATTTTATTATTTGTCTCTGACCCAAACCAGATCTATGCCTTGCCTCCACAGAATTATTAATTCCTTTTCCAAGCTCTCAGAATACAAAGTCAATTGGTCTAAATCCAAAGCTTTGTCTCTGACAGCGTACTGTCCAGTGACGGCCTTCCAGCCAGGCACCTTACAGTGGCTTATACAGGGCATTAAGTATTTTAGTATTTTATTCCCAAAAAATTTGTCTGATTTAATTAGAGTTAATTTTGACCCTTTATTAAAAAGATTTTCGAGCAATGTGTACAGGTGGGCTTCATTACATTTATCGATGATTCGGAAGGTATAAACTGTATTCCAAAATTCAACTACCTGCTACAGTCACTCTTATTTCAAGCAATTTGATAACATTGCGAAGTCCTTCATTTGGAATGGTAAACGTCGCAGACTACATTTCAACAAATTACATAGGCCGATTGACAAAGGTGGGCTAGGCCTACCCAATATATTGTTTTATTATTATGTGTTCGGTCTCAGGCATTTGGCTCATTGGTCGATTCCACCTGAAAGAGCTTGAATAGAGGTTTTCTATTGAATAGGAAATCCTTGCCCATATTTCTCCACTGCAAAGCATTTCTATCAAACTAACCAGAGAAGTTAAGTCACACACATGTTATCTAACATTTGCATGTGATTTGGACAAGAGTGCTTTAAATACAATAAAAGTATTTAATTAAAAAAAAAATTATTAAATGTTGCCTCAGAGTGGATTGTCAGGGGGTTACTACACCCGACAACCTGTATGAGAGTGGAGTGTTGAGATCTTTTAAAAATTTGGGTCATCATTTTGGGATTCTCAGATCTCAGATTTAAAGGTATTTACAGCTGCTCCACTTGCTCTGTATTGCTTTTGGGAAAGGTCATAAGGTATCAGTTTATTACTCCCTGCTCATTCAGAGTCTGGGGGATGGAGCTTTAACTTCTATCATGAGATTATGCGAGAAAGATTTGCACATTGTATTGGAGGAATGAGTGTGGACTAATGAGGCTTTTCCACTGCACTGTACAACTCGACTCGACTCTGCTTGCTTTTGGGGGGGTTTTCACTGTGGATAGTACCTGGTAACTTTTTTAGTACCACCTCGGTCGAGGTTTCAAGCAAGCTGAGCTGATACTAAATGTGACGTCAAAACCATGCAGATCACTGATTGGTCAGAGAGAATTGTTACTACCAGTGTCACTGGATGTGCAGCAGGGGATATCAACCCACGTTTTTTAAATTTAGCAACAGCTATAGCAGTAGCATTTGTTCACGCGACTTTCTAATTGTAAAAACAAATGGCTATGCGCAAAACCTTGTCATAATCAATAAACAATTTGCAGACATTCCTCTCTTTAGTGACGAATGAAATGACGCTGTGACAGGGCGGAGGGCAGGGCCGGGCCGGGTTGTGATTTTACACACCCTGTCCCTTATCAGGCTAATCAAGCCTCTGAGAGGGATAAAGACTGACTGTGGATGGTGGTGGTGTGACAGAGAGAGAACATTTACAGGCAGCTGTCCTTCCTATGTGTGTGTTTGTGTCTTTTGGTTTCCGTTTAACATTAAAATATTATTTATATTGTCAAGCCTGTTCTCGCCTCCTTTCCATTGTTCCCTTTACAGACGCAAAACAAAAAAGTCTTTCAGGAAGTTTCTCAGCTTTTGGCCACACACAGGTACCACCAGACTTACCAACAGTAGGGAAAAGTAAAAAAAAAAACTTGAAAGTGACTACAGAACCATCAAGGAAAAAAGTGGAAGTGGTTCCACCAAATGGATGCTTTTTAGACCGGCGAGCAATGGGAGGGAGCGAGGGAGAGAGCCACGGAGTTGTTGGAGTCCACAATGGAGGATGGTATGTTAACTCCATACTCTGCTTGAAAGTTTCATTTTATTTACAGTAGTTGACCAGCTACTGGAAAGCTTGCTTCTAAAACAACTAGGCCAGTTTAACTGTTACACTTGTGTAAAATCGCCATGCAACAACTGCTTTATGCAGCTAGTATGTAGCTAACAGCTAGCGGTCACGTTATTGTTTTTGGTCAGTAATGTTTGTTTCATGTTTAAGAAGATGTCACGGCAGAAGAGGTGGCGCAACTATGGCGATCAGCCTATAATCCCACCCACATTGAGGTGAGTCGAACCGTAACGTGCAGTGGAAAAGTGCCATAAGATTGCAAAAAAATGTCAAGTCTGTATCTAGAGATGTAATGCTACGTTCACACCGGACGCGAATAGCGCGTCAGGCGCGAGTGATTTCAATGTTAAGTCAATGCAAAGACGCGTTACGCGCGTAAAAAATTCCTGCGGCGCGGTAGACGCGAATACGCCTCATTCGCGCGTCAAGTTCGCGCGAATTGAGCGTCTGGCGCGTTACGCGCGAATGGTGCATTTTGTGCATTCACGCGTTTGACGCGATTCGCGTCTGCCGCCCGAGTTGAAAAATCTGAACTTTGGCGTCAATTGGCCGCGTTAACCAATCAGGAGCCTAGCTGCCTGCTGCCCTCCTTCCTCTTCTCCTATGCCATTCCCTGTGGCTCTTCCACCTTCCAAGCGAGGTCCTTTTTGTTCCTGTCTCTTAATGTAAATAGTTTGCACATATTGTTCATTTTTTTTCAGTTCATATTGTTATTTTATATGTTTTGCCTAAATAATTTTTTTTACGTTTTGCCTAAATATGTTTTTTAATGTTATACCTAAAATTACTTCATATGTTTGGCCTCAATAAATTATTTTGTAATATGACTAAATGCCTGGTGTGGTTCTAATGCACAAACAAAGCAAATCTTTTATCACATAACTTGATTTCAATATATGAGACATTTTGATTTTGTATTGATTGCTATTTATTCCATATCTAAATCTAGATTATATGAAACATTATTATTGTAATGTAAAGACAACCAACATTAGTGTCTGGACAGTGTTGAATAAGGAAAAAACACAGGACAGGTTAATTACTTTTTGAGGCTGGCTCCATTTATCATCAAAACAAAAATAAATAAATAATTTAACCTGATATACTACCATGGAAAACCTGACGTTTTTAAAAAGTCTCAACTTAATAAATGTGCATGTTGTGGACCTGACATCCTGGAACTGGGGCTGACAACCTGGGAAAAAAAATATATATATATATAATAATAATGGACTATTTTTAGATAGTTTAGCTCTTTATAGGTTTGTGGGTGGCTCTTAAAAGAGCCGTTGTGGGGAAGTCATGAGGAGGACTTCAAACGCTACTCCGTCGGCTGCCATGGTACTGCTCCCTCCGCCGAGAAGTGTGCCATGAAGACATCCCTCACCCGGAGTGCCTCTCTGGAGGAGTTGTTGGCCGCAACCCGACCCAGACCTGGCAGTGGCTCCTCTCCAGCATGTCCCGCGCCTGGCTCTGGAGAGGCGGTAATTGAAGACACGCCAGTCATCAGTGGTGGGCACAGCCATGTACTCCTCCACAAGACAGTCCCAGATTGCAGTCACAACCTGGTGGACGATCTGGCTCACTGTTGAGACACCAACCCTGAAGCTGGACGCTATGGTCCTGAATGAGTCCCCTGTGGCAAGAAACCTAGAAAATATTTTTATAAGTACACTTGTAGTTACATATTCAACTATATACAATAACCAGTCTGTTTTACTTTAATGCACCATATTTGTTTGTTTGCTAGCAATTTTGCAAGCAATTTAACAAAGTTTTGAATCTTCAAAACAAAAGGGTATATGTGTATATGGTTTAAATCACTAGTGTGCCAATAACCAACTGATTATCAAAAGAAAGAGTAACGTTACTACAATTGCTTACAGATAGAGACATGACAGTATCATTTTTAGGTTATAGCAGTTAACCGAGTAACGTTATCACTAGAAAGAGCACTACATATTGCTTACAGATAGAGACATTATCACGTCTGCCAAAATAATATTTTATTTTTTTGGTTAACGTTACAGCAGTTAACTGAGTATCACTAGAAAGAGCACCAACAGTGGTATCCGTACCACACAGTTTGAAAAACATTGCTAGCATAGCGTAAATTAACATATATTTAATATACTGTATTTAACATTTTATATACATTTACTAACCGAAGACAGATGGACAGGCGCTCCGCAGCTGGGATAGAGCGCCTGTATCCTCGCTCCGATGCGGGACAACAGGTCATCAAACTGGGCGCGGGACAAGCGGAAGTACCGCTGAAAGCGGCCGTCATCCAGGCGCAGCTCCTGGAGCAAATGATGAAATTCGCCGAACTGGGAACGCCTCCGGAGGGTCTGGTGGACCCAAGTACGGCGACGACGACCCATACGCCGCTGTTCTGCTCTCCAGAGCAAATACAGAGCGGTGACTCTCTCCACGAATGCTCGATCAACATCAGCCATCTTGTAAAAAGATGGCCGTCAACGGATTTCGCCTCTGACGCGCGTCACGCGCGTAAATTTCGCTTCAAACTTTTGTTTTTTACGCGCGTCAATTTCGCTCTTGACGCGCGAATGGATTCAAAGTGGTCAAGCGTATAACTAGACGCGGTAGGCGCGAATTTGACGCGCTATTCGCGTCCGGTGTGAACGCAGCATAAGGGTTCGCCTTATGCAATTTAAGATTTTACATAGATTTTATTGGACCCCCTCTAGATTATATTGGCCTTAAAGACACACCCACCTGCTGGCGATGCGTTAAGATCAAAGATTTTTGGTTGATGGTTCAGAATTATTTGTGTGACATTTTGGGCACTCAAATTTTACTTTTCCCCTGACTTTGTATTTTGGGCAATTGGGCAGTTATACATTTGGGGGACAAGCATGATGATGGCTGACAAATTATTTTAAGTGGTTAGAAGTCAGACAGAGCGCCACCATTTCCAGAGTGGTGTGTGGAGATGGGAAGGGTGGCGGCTTTTGAGGAGATGACAGATAGAAGGCTGGGGCTAGAGGACTTGTTTTTCAGGAAGTGGGGTTGGTATTTGGAGGTTTTGGGGGACTCTAGGGGAAGGGATGAGGAGAGGGAAGTTTAGTTTAATTATGATTGTTTGTTATATATATCTATATCTATATATATATATATATATATATATATATATACTGTATATATATATATATATATATATATATATATATATATATATATATATATATATATATATATAATTTAATTTTTTTATTTATTTTTTAATTTTTTTATTATTATTTTATGAGACCACAGGGGTGTTCTTTGGGGTTTGGGGAGGGATATTAGTTAGGGTTAAAAGTTAAATGGTGTGTATATGTTGTGTTTTTCTCTGTTGTGTTATTTTTTAATCATTAAAAAAATGTACTTACAAAAAACACTGTGTATGAGCACAAGGATGACGTCCTACAGTGTTTCCTGACCATCAAAGACTCTGGTACCTTTGATACTTCAACTGTCAGAGAGGCTGGGGGCTGTGTGAGAATGCTGGAAGATGAGGATTTCTGTTTTTCCTGACATTGTTTCACAAGATCATGCCATTCATCAAGACTCATCCAGAGGTTCACCGACAGCAATCAAAATATTAGGTAAATAATTATTTATCATTGGCTGACAAAATGTTTATAATGAGACAGTGAATAGGAAATCAAGTTAGGATGATAATGTAGACACAGTTTATTATACACAGTACACGACAGACTAATTGTGGATGGTAAATTGTGTTTTGGATCAGGGACTCCATTCCTTCTGGATCTGTGCAGCAGCAGCCCACAAAGAAACGGAGGACACTAGGACAAGTATAGCAACAGTAGTTGGCTACAGAGATAAGCTGTAAGGGCTTATAGCCCTTTTCACAACTGGCATTATCATGTGTTTTGGTTGATTCGATAACAAGTGGACACCTGGCATTAAAATTATGTATCATTTCATAGGTATGTGATACCATTTTGAGTCATGCCAAGGAGTGGTTCTTTTCACAAAGCACCTCATCGTTACCACTCTGTTGCAAGGAGACTTGTTCCCACAAAACACCCTAAGGTTCCCAGATTCAGAGCTGCAAACCACAGTGGAGGCCTATCCCATGTTGGACAAGGCCAAGCTCAAAACAGAACTATTCCTAATCTATGAGAATGACGATTGTAAAGCTTGCAGTCTGTTCCAGTTTTTCATGGAGAACAAACTTCAGGGCAAGTTCACTAAGACTGTCAGTCTTCTCAAGATTCTCATCACCACACCCATGACAACAGCAGAATCAGAGAGGTGCTTCTCTACTTTAAAGAGTATCAAGACCTTCCTTCAATAATACGGTTACTGAGAAGTTTGCCACTCAGAAGGACAGAAGGGCAAATTTCCTGTACAAATAAGATGTCTGTCAAAAAAAATTTATGCAAACATTTTTCCCACACGGGCATTGGCTCAGAGCCCCACCTTAAAATTTGGGCACCTGACGCCACTGATAACAAGTGGGCGTGTTCTGTCTAGTATTAAAGGAGAAGCAGCACCAAAGCCGAGCGTTTCAGACAGAGGGTCAGAATGAGGGTGGAAATGTTTTTTAAATCATGTTTTAAAATATATGACTGTTTTATAACAAAAACTTTACTAATATATTATAAGTGAACCTAAAAGAACATATTAAAATAATTAAAAAAAAGGCATTTAATGCTGATCAGAAGTGGCATAAATACATACACAGAAATCACAATTCCATTAATAATGTTATGAGATGATGAAGAAATAAATCTGAAACTAATGAAAATATTAATTTATACTTTTAAATATGAAGCTTAATTATGGAATATATGCACTATCACGACAACTGACAAGTTTAAGGCTGCTCTGAAGCTGCATTTTATTTACACAGAACCATCAGAACTGCCTTTGATACTCAGGGCAGAGGTTGGTCAGAAATTTAAAGAAACTTAAAGCAGACTTTTGTGTGTTTGTTTACTTATGAATTTTTGACAGTTGTAGTTTGAATTAACAAGCATTCTCTTAGTCCATTTGAACATTCCTCAATGTACCTCTATGGGTGTAAAGGGATCAGTGGAAAGGAGGAGGCGAGAACCGGCTTGACGATATAAATAATAGATTTAATGATAAACTTAAAAGACAACATAAACACACACATGACAGACATGTCCGTTAACGATCTCTCTCTCCCGCACAATCCCGTGCAGTCGACCTTTATCCCTCATGGAGGCTTAATTAGCCTAATACGGGACCGTGTGTGTAGGATCACGTCCCGGCCCCGATCACGTCCCGGCCCCGCCCTCCGCCCTGCCACAATGGGATTTTTCAGATTTTTGATCGTCTGCTCTGCGATAACCCTAAGTCCAATCAGTTAGAAAAGTCATAGCACACTATTCCAGAACAGTCTGAAAGTCTGTGCCAAGTTTGTTGGATGTTGCTTAAAAGCTCTAGGAGGAGTTAAGCCCCACACACACCGCCGACTTTGTCGTTGGGTGTCGCCAGTATTGTGAGGTCGCTGGTGGGCATTTCTGTTGCTGTCACTCTTATGTTATTGGTGGAATCAGGGCCATAGCTAGTGGGGAAAAAGGTGGCAACGATTCTTGGGTCCCAAAGGTCCAGCGGCCCCACAACAAATTCTAAACTGTATTTTTTATAGGAAATGGGCCCAGAGCAATATACAGTCAGGGGGCCGAGTTTACCTTGCTACGGCCTTGGGTGGAATGCACATCTGGCCATAGTTTTAGAAAATCTGATCACAGATGAGATGTACTGCAGGAAAAACTAAAATATAATTCTAATTTGACATGTAAGCACTTCTCTTGCCTCTAAAAATGAACATTCTGCAAGGGAGAGTGTCTTTATATTACTTGCAGCAGTGCTCAATGCATCATATCATTGACAAGTTGAACGATCTATCACTATATGAATCAAACTCACTCAGAATGCAACAGTTTCAAAGTTTTCCACACATCGTTTTATTATATCCATCCATGTGGTTTCAGACAAATGATACTGAACAGTGAAATCCCTCACAACATTATAATTTCTTTCTTTCCTGCTCTCGGCTCCATTATCTCACAAGAGACAGATGAGCTCCGCTGTCTTCACTCTCATTGGTAGTTGCTCCTGAATGTTGCTCCTTATTTGCATAAAGTTAAACTTTTCTCAACTTTGTTGTGCCACTTACCATGCCCACATCTTGTCATCAACAGTCACTGTCGCTCGTGTCGCTGGAATTCGGTGTGCTCTCACTGATAAGGAATGATTTGTCGCTGTGAGTCGCTGCTGGTGTGAACAGGGTTTTAGTGTTACCTAAATAAAGTTTCTAGAAGAACAATTGCTGTGTCTCGTTTTGAAAGGTGTGTGCTCCAAAGGTCACATTTGTTGGCCGCATACATCACAGAGGCTTTCTCGTTTCAGAAAATAAATTTTGGTATTCAGAATGCGACCTTCTTTCACAGGAATTGGAAGAATGCAGGAGATGTACCCTTTGTTGGCACTCACAACCCACAATTCTTTGTACAAATGCAAACGTACATCATTTCTCTAAGAAAATTATGCATATTTACCTGAAAATATGATGTTCAAATGCAAGTAATGTTGATTCCCAAGTGAAGTGCCTCAGTAGAAAATATATAATATGTAAAATTATACAAATATATAATGTTAAATAAAAGCACAGCTATTTCTATTCTCTCTACATCATTATAATTATAATAAAGTTTTTCTCAGAGATTCCCTTCTCACATAAACACAATCTGTTTAAAGAAGCAACACACAAATTAATGTATTGTTCTTTTACATATTGAATACATCATTCAAACATTCACAGTGTAGGTTGGTAAAATGTATGTGAACCCCTAGGCTACTGACGTCAACAAAATCAAAGTCAGGAGTTGGCAAACCTGGCATCCAATTAATGAAATTAGATTGGAGGTGTGGGTTAGAGCTACTTTGACTTTTTAAAAGCACTCAAACATTTTGAGTTTGCTATTCACAAGAAGCATCTGCTGATGTGTACCATGCCTTGCAAAAAAAGATATAATAAGAACTACGATCAAGAATTGTTGCTTTGCATAAAAATGGTTACAAAGCTATCTTGAAGAGCATATGTATACGACAGATATAAACAATATGGAAAAGGCATGAGGTCCATAGCAGGACACCACAAAAGATGCCGCTGCTTTCCATCAAAAACATTGCTGTGCACCTGACATTTGCCAAAGACCACCTTTACACTCCACAACGCTACTGGGAAAATGTTTTGTGGACTGATAAATCTATGGTAGAATCGTTTGGGAAGAACAAGCAGCATAATGTATGGCTTAAAAAGAATTCTGCATATCAACATGAAAACATCATCCCAATGGTGAAGTACGGTGGAGGGAGCATTATGATTTAATACTGGGACCACTATCACTGAGGGAAAAATGAATTCCCAAGTTTATCAAGATGTCCTACAAGATAATGTCAGGGTGGCTGTGCACCAGCTGAAGCTCAGTAGAAGTTAGGTGATGCAGCAGGAAAATGACCCTAAACATTGAAGTAAATCCACTACAAAATGACTTAAAAACAAAACAAAAAAAATCCACCTTTTGGAGCAGCCCAGTCAGAGCCCAGACTTTAACCCAATAAAGATGCTGTGGAATGACCTCAAGAGAACCTTTCACACCACACATCCTAAGAATATGGCTGAGCTGAAGCAGTTCTGCAAGGAAGAATGGTCCAAAATTCCTTCTGAACGTTGTGCAGGTCTAATCCGCATCTACCGGAAACACTTGGTTGATATCATTGCTCCCGAAGGAGGATTGACCAGTTATTGAATCCAAGGGTTCACTTACTTTTTCCACAGCACTGTGAATGTTTAATGGGATGTGTTCAATAAAGACATGAAACATTATAATTGTTTGTGTGTTGTTAGTTTAAGCACATTGTGTTTGTCTATACTTGTTACTTTGATGAAGATGAGATCACATTTTAGGAGAAATTAATGCAGAAAACAAAAAAAGATTTTCAACATGGGGTGATCAATGAACACAAAGGACAACGTTTGGGTAAAGTGAGTTAAATTAGGACAGATTTTGACAAATCATGTAGAGCAGCATTAAAATGCCCATGCATTTTATTCTCAAATTCACAAAGTACTGTTTACGGTATCAGTGGCGGCTGCTGGTCTTTCAAAGAGGGGAAGCTCATTTTCGGCCTACATTATAAACTTATTTACCCTATTTTTTGCACTAAATCAATCTTAGGTGTTGATCTGCCCTGCTGTTTAATTCTAATTTTTTCCTCGTAAGGAAGACATTCAAATGGCTTCGCCAAAATCAGGTCGACAATATTAGCGCCGTCTGCCATCGTGCGCAGTTTCACCCGTACGACGCTAGCCTAGCCTACTGTATGAATGAATGAATGAACGAACGAACGAATGAACGAACGGCTCTAAAACAAAATATATTAAACTTGGTAAAACTGAAACAAGGAATGTGGTGTATAATTGTGTGAAATGTATTATGCAAATTGACTAGCAATTTCAGCCAAACAAATATAAAGAAATAGGTTGCAGCAGCTTGTCTTTCGACTACACTTGAGAAATCCGCGATGGGACTGAGCTTGAAATAGCTTCAGTGACTTCTTATAGTACAGATTCAGCTGTCAATCAAAAGGAGATGCAGTCTTTCGACAGATCCTCCAATCATCACGCTGAAGCCCGGAGTCCGGGCCAGCCCACTCCTCATTCACCCCCAGAGACGCTGAGCGTCCGTGGGCGGGACATAATCGCAGCATTTATCCAATGACCGTCTATTTTCGAAGCACTGAAAAAAACTGTTCAGAGCAGCCCCATTGAAGTCAATGGACGCTCGGCTTCAACAGAGAAATGCACTGACGCTTCACGGGAATGTATAGAAATCGAGTCAGCCGACCTGCTATATGTAATGTAGCTGATTCTGAACGAACTCGTCTTCGAGATGAACGTGTTCTAACGCATTTTTAGTCAATAAATTGTTTACACAATAGTACATATTTGACCATTATTTTTTGGACATTATAGGGGAAGCTGAGCTTCCCTTGCAGTCTTAAAGAAATCCCCACTGTCATATTCTATGTTAAAAATATGTCACACAAAAAATTTATATTCACATCACATGTCTCAAATTTCATATTTCAAGAATGGTCTTGAAGTTGTGATGGAAATGACATCATTGATCAAATGAGTGACAGTCCTAATTTATGTAAAAATTAATACAATAAATGAATGAATGAACGTTACACTTATATAGCACTTTTCTGACACTACACTCAAAGCACTTTACACCGTGAACAGGGGTCTCCCCAAAACAACCACCAGTGTGCAGCATCCACCCGGATGATGCGACGGCAGCCATAGTGCACCAGTACGCTCACCACACACCAGCTATTGGTGGAGAGGAGAGAGTAGATTAGAGACAATTAGCGGATGGGGATTATTAGGAGGCCATGATTGAGAAGGCTTATCATTGGTTTTAAAATGTAATTAATAATTGTATGACAGTCTTTTATATTTTAATATTCAAAGCAAGATTTAAGCAAAACAAAAGTGTTATCTCTCACATCAGTTAGACTCCCCAGAATAATATTTTTTGTTGTTTATTGGTTGTGTTCATTGATTGCCTCTTATTCAAACAGCCATGTAGTTCACTGTTTATTGATGAGTTGTAACCTAAGTAAGTGCCTCCTGCTATGTGAAGTGGCCCTGTATGCATGGATTATTAAATCATTAAAAAATCAATACCTTTTCTATAAATGTAAAATATAAACATAAAATGATGCAGTTTTTATCCGTTCAGATCAGTTTATTATATAATTCAAATCAATCTCAAATCAATTGTTATTCATCCAACAAAATCAGCAGATTAAATAGCCTAGTTATTGATCTATTATGCATTTCATATCACATATTATCAATAATTTAATATTAATATTTTGTTTTCACTTAAAGTCATTAAGCTCTTTGAGGCTGTGTTACAAAGTTTAAATAAAATGCAGCTGCATTCAACCTTAAGAACACATAGAAGACATTTGTACAATAACGCCCCCTCGTGGCCAGTATTTGATAAAAGGGACCTTTGTGCAGAAGAAGAGATTTTCAGAATCTAATATTACTACAAATAACTCATTATATAAAATAGACTTGACCTTTATATATACATATATATGACATCACAGACACTTACAGACACATTCAGAGAATTTACAGCCAAGAAGCTTCAATCCAATCAGATTTTGAGCATTCTATTTGAACTTATGTTTGTTGCCGTTTTAAAACACTTTAAAGCATTTGGAGAACAATACACTTCCATTTTATCAAATAAATTGATGGATTATCAACAGTCACTACTTTCACAGAGATGTAATCAAAATATAAGTTAAACTATATGAATTATACTGAGCAGTAGAGGAATATATGGGTCATTGATTTTGTCTGTTGTGAACTTTCACCTCTTGAGGGCACTGGAAGCATATGGAAAACTAAAAATGACACTAGACGATGAAGCAAAAGCATTGCCTTAAAGTAAATTGCAGTGAATTCCAAGTGACGTCAGCTTATTTCCCGAAATGATGCCCATTTCCTGATTTGGGTGTTAATATAATTTGTGAGGATGAATGCATTGTCTTACAGAAGCCATGACAAATATTGCTTTACAGAAGCCATCATCCATCCATCCATCCATCCATCCATCTATCTATCTATCTATCTGAGAGAGTTCTTTAAGAGCACACAGGCTGTAAGGCAGATGAATGGAGAGAGACATGGAATGACTCATTCTTGGTGGCCATCTTGAGAGGGATGGTATGTGTGAGTGTCCCAGGGCACAACACTGGATCTGTTCTGGTTTATTTTTGAAAATAGGCTGACGCAGGAAGTACAACAAAGAGAGAAAGAGTTAGCAAGGGTGAGACAAGATGAGAAAGGGTGGAGAAGGTGCAGAGGCAGGAATTAAACAAAAGATTGAGAATGACGAAAACAGCAGCAGAGACGTAGACAAGCTGATGCAGAGAAAAATAGTCTGCGTAAAGTGGAGGAAGATGTAGCAGTGAGGGACGAAACAGAGATAGGACTTTATAAGGAAAGAAGGAAGAAGACATGAATATTTGAAATGCTCATAATAATGAAAAATGTAACAAAGATACATAAGCAGTAAACAATTCTAGGCTTAATAATAAGCACTTCACAAACAAAAAGTGGAGAAAGAAGAGATTGTAAAAACTGAGAATTAATGTGGATCAGTCACAAAAAGCTCAAATTAACTTTAAAGATAGTGATGTATTTCATTTGTAAGATATAAAAGATATGTTTGTTTTAAAGAATATGTCATTTAAAGGAATATTCCGGGTTCAATTCTAGTTAAACTTAATCGACATAATTTGTACCATAATGATTATTACCAAAAAATGAATTTCAACTCCTCCCCCTTTTCTTAAATAAATGCAAGAATCTGTGTTACAGTGAGTCACTAACAATGGAAGTGAATGGGGACAATCTGTAAACATGAAAATACACAGTGTAATAAAACCCCTTACCTTCTTCTAAATTTTACAACTTCATTGCCATGACGATGTAATGTCAACAAGCCCTAAAAATTACGATTTAAAAATTTTTACAGCTCAAATAATGCATGAGTTTAAACAGAAGAATTCATGTTAGTGCTTTTATTAATTTTAAGCGTCACATTTCTGCCTTTAAACACGCCAAAAATGTATCCCATTCACTTCCATTGTAAGTGCCTCACTGTAACCTCGATTTTTCCTTTTTTTAAAGAAAAGGAGGGAATACATTTTTGTTTTAATCAACCTTAAGTACAAATGCTGTCAATTGAGCTTAACCTGTATTGAACCCAGAATATTCCTAGACATATTAATAAACAGCGAAGGATAGCATGCACCAATATGTACCAAAATACAGATAAAGGAGAAGACAGTGGCATATTTATCTTGATATAGTCTTGTTTATCAAGCACAACAGAAGGTCAATGGATTTCTGAATCTATTGAAAGTAGTCTGTGGTAAAGGTTTTTGATATTCACTGCAGATTATATTAAATGTTGTTTAAGCAACTGTTTATAAAAATGTTTTAACCAAACATCTGACATCACACAAATGTGCACAGTAAGTTGATCTGTGACTACAGCTTTATTCATTAAAGTGCTGGTGGGGAAATGTGCTGTTATTAAGGAGCACTAAATAGTCACCGTCAATTACCAATGTAGGCCTAGAGCAATTTACACATTACCAGAAGCCAGGATTAGACTGATATAAAAATTATCTGGACACTTTACCCAGGTAGTTAACAGTCAAATGTTATTCAGAAATGAAACCTACCAAAGTAGGTAACAAATAAAAATAAACACAAACCTTTTTCATCCATCCGTTTCATTTCATCCATCCAGATTTTTTGTTAAAATGTATATATGCTGTGGCCACAAATAGTATTTGGACACTTAAAGGAACTATATGTAACACTGACATCAAGCGTTTAAAATGTGTTCTGCAGACTAACTTCTAAATATTGGAGAGAGTTGTCTCCCCAGCAACCTCCTCCCCAGACTCGAAGCTCACGCAGGTTGCCAGGTTGAGGACACGTAATAGGAACAAGCAAACTAATAATGGCAGACTACGAGCATTACGCTGTAAATTGATAAGCAAATGTATATGTTTGCAATGTTTTTATTGTTTGCAAATTATAAACCAGCTCATGTGGATTTTTTATAACTGTCAATGTTAGCAAGATGTATTGTTGGTATGGCTGCAGCGCGCTGTTTGCCAGCCAACGTGTTTAATATCTGGCATCCCGGTGTGTTGAAACGTTATTGGGAAGTGGACAGTTGGCGGTATCACACAGGCCAAAACAGACATTTTAAAGTACAGTATTGGCTTTGAAACCAAATAAAAAAAAACAAATAATAATAATAATAAAATTTAAAAAAAGTACAGTACTAGCTGTAGCATTGTTTTCGGATAAGTCAGTATTTCAACTTAGCATTTCTCCTAAATCTCTGATAACATAGCCTATTATGATAATTTCATGCTTTACAGTAAATATATTACATATTGCTCCTTTAAGTCACAATTAAAAATGTCTGAAAGTTATTGCATTCCATAACAAAATAACAAATTATGTTAGAGCATTTCTCAATGTCATCTCAACAGTCATTTTTGCAATGATTGTTATCACCAACTGGGTCGCGTGACGCCATGCGAAGTTCGGACGTGTGAACGGCGAGCTCTGCACACTTTGCTAGTTTTAATACTTTTTATGTCCTAAACGGTGAAATTCGATACACCCTGATCCTTAACTATAGGAAGACATTATGTCAAATAATTAAAATCCTCAGGCTCTGGAGACATTAAGAGGGCTTTGACACTGAGGGGTTCGCTGCGCTCCGATTCTGAGTGTGATTGTTCCGGTGCCCCTGCAGCATTGGTCTGGTTTCACACTCACTTGATTCTATCGAACCCCGGTCCATTTGCTTTCATCTTACGTCATCACAAACACGCATGGTGAACACAACGCGACTCATCATACTATCATTTTTGTTGTTGTTTTGATTATATTATGCACAGCAGAGTGAACGACAACTGCGTATGTGCGCTTCATGGCGTGACGCCGATTTCACACTGCACGCGTTAGCAGCGCGTATTTTTTTCGGCACCCATGTTAACAGATTAGAGCATTCACATCGCACGCAGAGGAGGCGCGGCAGCGCGTAGCAGGAGCAGAGCAGGAGCAGCAGTGCCGCGATCGTTTCGGCATCCTGTCTATTTTTGCCGCGCGGATTACGCTGAATTAAAGTGACAATGCATTCATTGATCATGGCAAATGTGATATATGCACTTAATATGCCTGCGCACTAGAGGGCGCTCTAGTTCACCCCCTGTATTGGTTGTGTTAAATTGATGAAGGTCATTTGATTGACTGTTTAAAACACAATAGATATCATCAATGTGCTTTTGGTAACTGCTGTGTATTTTTGCTGTTATATCCTTGTCTTCAGAGAAGGACTGGGCTTGCTAAAAGTTATTGAGGCTACAGTGTCACTCAAACCACAGTTCCAGCCACGATTTTGTCACGCACGCAATGTACCCTACGCACTGAAACCGAAAGTGGAGGCAGAATTAAATCGTCTATTGGAGCTGGGGGTCATCTCCCCTGTAACATGCAGCGAATGGGCTACCCCTATCGTACCAGTGGTAAAAAGGAATGGGGATGTGAGGATTTGTGGAGACTTCAAAGTAACAGTGAATCCAGCCCTTTGTGTTGATCGTTACCCGATTCCACGAATAGAGGACTTATTCTCATCATTGGCAGGGGGTCAACGTTTCACCAAACTGGATCTCTCAAATGCTTACTTACAAGTGCCTTTAGCAGAAAGCTCACGCAAATGTCTCACTATCACCTCGTCGAAAGGGCTGTTCTGTTACAATCGTTTACCATTCGGCATCGCTTCGGCTCCTGCAATTTTTCAAAGGGCAATGGATCAGATCTTACAAGGTCTTTCCAATGTTCATTGCTATTTAGATGATATATTAGTGATGGGGTCAAATGACGAGCAGCATCTAAAAAATGTAGAGGCAGTCCTCAGCCGTCTGGATGAGTTTGGGCTATGTGTCCAACGTGAGAAGTGTGAATTCTTTAAAGATTCGCTGGAGTATTTGGGGCACAAATTGAAAGGGAGGCACTTGGAATTGTCTTTGTAGTACGAAAATTCTACCAATATCTGTACGGGCGGAAGTTTACATTGCTCACGGACCACCGTCCGCTGACAACAATTTTCAGTCCAACGAAAGCTATTCCATCTATGGCTGCGGCCCGTATGCAGCGCTGGGCTTTGTTGTTGGCAGCATATGACTACGATATCCAGTACAGAGTTGGTGCACACCACGGTAATGCGGACGGTCTATCACGTCTACCTCTGCAAAACGCATCTCAGGTTAAGCTGGACACAGTGGAGTTGCTTCAAGTCAAGCATCTGGATTCTTTGCCAGTGCTGTGTTCAGATGTTTGTAAAGAAACAAGGTCTGACGCCACTATGTCACAAGTAATGGAGATGGTGGCAACGGGACAGTTTTCACAAGTCACAGATGCAAATAATGTGCTCGCCCCGTATGTGAACAGGAAAGATGAGTTGACTACACAACAGGGTTGCCTCATGTGGGGTTGGAGAGTTGTTATTCCTCCTAAACTGAGATCCAGGGTACTGGCAGAGCTGCACACTGGGCATCCGGGTATCGTAAGGATGAAGGCAGTTGCTCGGAGCTATGTCTGGTGGCCTGGCATTGATGCCCAAATTGAACAATTGTCAAAAACCTGTCACTCATGCCAAACGACGCAAAAAGCTCCTGGTCCCTCACCATTACACCCTTGGAAGTGGCTGGAATCACCTTGGCAGCGAATACATGTGGACTTTGCAGGTCCATTTGAAGGACACATGTACTTGGTAGTCGTGGATGCTTACTCCAAGTGGCCAGAGGTGTGCGTGATGGAGTCAACTACATCTACCAAGACCATTCAGGTGCTGAGAGGATTATTTAGTCGTTATGGACTCCCAGAAGTGCTGGTTAGTGATAACGGACCTCAGTTCACCTCGGAGGAGTTCCAGACATTTCTCAAGTCTAATGGAGTGACACACACACGTTCTGCACCTTTTCACCCAGCTACGAACGGCTTGGCTGAACGCTTGGTCCAGACATTTAAGTGGGCACTACGTTGTTCTAAGGGGCCAACTTCGATTCAACAAAGGCTGGACACCTTTCTACTGGCGTATCGAAACACTCCACACGCCACCACAAAGGAATCACCTGCCATGTTGTTTCTGCACCGCAGGTTGCGTTCTCGCTTGGATTTGTTAAAGCCTAATGTTGCCTCTGTGGTGGAAAAAGCACAAATCAAACTGTGCCAGCAGCGTCAAGTGCATGCTAAAGACAGAACATTTTCTGTGGGTGACAAAGTATTGGTGCGTGATTATAGGAGGGGAAAGAAGTGGACACCTGGTGTTGTTTCAGTAAAGACAGGCCCGGTATCATACACTGTCGATGTGGGATTTTCAGTTCACTGGAGACGTCATGTTGATCAGATGTTGGCACGTCTAACTGACTGTAACAACGGAAATGAGACGGGACCGGAGGTCATGGAGGTTCCTGAGGGGAATCTGACAGATCCTTGTGAATATCCCAGGTCAGAAGAAACTTCACCGCCTAGTCTCGATCCAATCCAGACTGGGTCAGCACAACCTGTTGATTCATTCTCAAGTGAAACTGGTGAAGTGTTACGCACTCCACACAAAGAGTCGAGGAGATACCCGGAACGTACCATTAAGCCCCCGATACGGTTTAGCCCTTAAGGTTTACCTTGGTGGTATAAGTTGATTCTTTTGTATTCATTTGGACAGTCATGGCACTGGGGTTAGGTAAAAGAATAAGTACAACACAGTTCACTGAATGATTATAGTGTTCAATCACAGATGTTCTATATTTTTGGCATCACTCTAAGTACTGTATTAGACAGGAGTATAATTGTGTCAAGCTTGTTATAGATTAACATATATATAGAGAGAGAGAGATGTAAAAAAAAAAAAAGGTTACACTGTTCATGTTCTATTTAAGTGTATATGTAACAATGTTACTATGTGGGGAGGAATATGTGATATATGCACTTAATATGCCTGCGCACTAGAGGGCGCTCTAGTTCACCCCCTGTATTGGCTATGTTAAACATGAAGAAAATTGAGTTCCCAAGTAAACAGAAAATGAATCAACACAGCAATCGTCTCTGCTTCTCATTGTGTTATTAAAGACAAGGATATAACAGCAAAAATACACAGCAGTTACCAAAAGCGCATTGATGATATCTATTGTGTTTTAAACAGTCAATCAAATGACCTTCATCAATTTAAAAAGAAAACAAATGTCCAAAAACAAACTTGTTGCCCAAACTACAAAAACAAGTTTAAATAGTTTATACTGCCAGTTTAGTTTAAGTTAGATTAATTTAATGTATATACACATAACTAATATATATATATATATATATATATATATATATATATATATATATATATATATATATATATAGGGGCCTATATATATATATATATATATATATATATATATATATATATATAGGGGCCTATATATATATATATATATATATATATATATATAGGGGCCTATATATATATATATATATATATATATATATATATATATATATATATATATATATACACAGTGGGTACGGAAAGTATTCAGACCCCTTAAATTTTTCACTCTTTGTTATATTGCAGCCATTTGCTAAAATCATATAAGTTCATTTTTTTCCTCATTATTGTACACACAGCACCCCATATTGACAGAAAAACACAGAATTGTTGACATTTTTGCACATTTATTAAAAAAGAAAAACTGAAATATCACATGGTGCTAAGTATTCAGACCCTTTGTTCAGTATTTAGTAGAAGCACCCTTTTGATCTAATACAGCCATGAGTCTTTTTGGGAAAGATGCAACAAGTTTTTCACATCTGGATTTGGGTATCCTCTGCCATTCCTCCTTGCAGATCCTCTCCAGTTCTGTCAGGTTGGATGGTAAACGTTGGTGGACAGCCATTTTCAGGTCTCTCCAGAGATGCTCAATTGGGTTTAAGTCAGGGCTCTGGCTGGGCCATTCAAGAACAGTCACGGAGTTGTTGTGAAGCCACTCCTTCGTTATTTTAGCGGTGTGCTTAGGGTCATTGTCTTGTTGGAAGGTGAACCTTCGGCCCAGTCTGAGGTCCAGAGCACTCTGGAGAAGGTTTTCGTCCAGGATATCCCTGTACTTGGTCGCATTCATCTTTCCCTCGATTGCAACCAGTCGTCCTGTCCCTGCAGCTGAAAAACACCCCCACAGCATGATGCTGCCACCACCATACTTCACTGTTGAGACTGTATTGGACAGGTGATGAGCAGTGCCTGGTTTTCTCCACACATACCGCTTAGAATTAAGGCCAAAAGTTCTATCTTGGTCTCATCAGACCAGAGAATCTTATTTATCACCATCTTGGAGTCCTTCAGGTGTTTTTTAGCAAACTCCATGCAGGCTTTCATGTGTCTTGCACTGAGGAGAGGCTTCCGTCGGGCCACTCTGCCATAAAGCCCCGACTGGTGGATGGCTGCAGTGATGGTTGACTTACTATAACTTTCTCCCATCTCCCGACTGCATCTCTGGAGCTCAGCCACAGTGATCTTTGGGTTCTTCTTTACCTCTCTCACCAAGGCTCTTCTCCCCCGATAGCTCAGTTTGGCCGGACGGCCAGCTCTAGGAAGGGTTCTGGTCGTCCCAAACGTCTTCCATTTAAGGATTATGGAGGCCACTGTGCTCTTATGAACCTTAAGGGCAGCAGACATTTTTTTGTAACCTTGGCCAGATCTGTGCCTTGCCACAATTCTGTCTCTGAGCTCTTCAGGCAGTTCCTTTGACCTCATGATTCTCATTTGCTCTGACATGCACTGTGAGCTGTAAGGTCTTATATAGACAGGTGTGTGGCTTTCCTAATCAAGTCCAATCAGTATAATCAAACACAGCTGGACTCAATTGAAGGTGTAGAACCATCTCAAGGATGATCAGAAGAAATGGACAGCACCTGAGTTAAATATATGAGTGTCACAGCAAAGGGTCTGAATACTTAGGACCATGTGATATTTCAGTTTTTCTTTTTTAATAAATGTGCAAAAATGTCAACAATTCTGTGTTTTTCTGTCAATATGGGGTGCTGTTTGTACAATAATGAGGAAAAAAAATGAACTTAAATGATTTTAGCAAATGGCTGCAATATAACAAAGAGTGAAAAATTTAAGGGGGTCTGAATACTTTCCGTACCCACTGTATATTGTCATAAGGATGCCATGCTGATATCATGCTGACAATCATAAACAAAAGCACGTGGTGTCACAGCCGGCATGGTCGAGTCGGAGTTCGGCGACAAGATGGTAATATGCACCATATTCTCTCCTTCGTCGGTTCATGGAGTGAACCCAAAGTCTGCGTCTTTTCCGTAGTCTTCGTAATAGCAAATACAGCGCAATGGCCTTCCTTCTATCAACAACTCGCACTACACGGTCAACAAAAACAAAGATGAACCAAAAGTTATATAATATTATATTAATATTATTATAATAATAATATAATATAAATGTATTTGAAAACGAAATAAAGCAATGCCAACTTACCCATAGCCTACTTTGTCTGTAAACACGCCGCGCGCGTCAAACGCTGCCAGTATGAAAACAAAACGCGCGTGTCCTGCTTCCGCACACCGTACGCACTGCTCCTGCACTGCTTACGCTCTGCTAACGCGTGCAGTGTGAAACCGGCGTCACTCATCAGATGTCCAGAGGAAGGCGGCTTTCTGTGGCTTGCAAACGGCACTTTACCCAAATGTTTTTTGAGGAGACAGCTGATTGCAAGGAATTAATTTGCATCTTTGTTTAAACTGCACGCTTACTCGCGCTCGTGTCCAAGGTGAAGTTAACGCCACTGTAATCTCCTATTATACCCTATATTTATAACCTATAATAGTATTTATATATAGTATTTATAAGGTGTATAGATAGATAGACAGACAAACAGACAGATAGATAGACATTATTTATAGTGTTGATTGTACTTGTATGTCATTGTGGTGCCATTGCATTTTTGGGACTTTCAGGAATATGTGGATCCTTTTGTGTTGTCAAAACTAATGACGTCATCATCGGCTAAAAGGCGAGGAGTAAGGGAAGGCTTTCTTGGAAGAAAACAGCATTTTCTTGTTCCCAGACTTTGCAAATTCGACAGGAGAGAAACATGAATGATTCAAGGAATGCAAGAAACTCTTATATCAATGGAAGATCTCTTGCACTGATGTTCTCAGTGGCCAAATTGAGAATAGATGCTAAGGATGGCCATTAAGTAATTTACATGTCCCCAGCAAGTGATGTCCTTCATAAAGGCAATGGACTGAGTAAGTTATTTTGTGGTACTCACATTGCAGCCAAGTGGACCAACTCACTGAACATCCACTTGATTATCCAAGGAAGCTGAGCACCTTTTTTGTTTCTTTTTGTGCTGGTTCCGCCTAGCCGCTGGAGTTTGCTTTGTGTAGCAGCACCATACCTGCCAACACTCCAGTTTTTCCTGGGAGTCTTCCGTATTTCACACCGATCTCTCGCCCCCTCCCGTTTTGTTATTTCTCCTGGGAAACTCCCATAATTTGTATGGCCAAAACCTCGTTATATGAAGAATCAATATATTATTCTAAGGCTGTCCAGTTGCCAGATCTTGTATGAAACACATCATACTCACACAATCCACACATCATACAAATTTCAAACCATTTGTGACCTCAACCTGTTAACCTACAACCCAGTGGCGCTGTTGATATCTGCGTAGGTAATAGACGTGGGAAGTTGAATCAACAATTTGTATGTATTTAGCCTGCCCCTGCTAGGGATGGGCGGATCGATACTTCCGGTACTGACGTGGTATCAAAATATCGATCCTCACATTAAAATATCGATTCTGATGGTTTTTTTAACTAGTGATCTCATTATTTAGATAACATGAATACTAATGCATCTCATGAGCTTTGAAGTGGAAAATAATAATTCTATGAGCGAATTGTTGTATGACACCGGAACTACTTTTCTTCTGCTCATCGTGACGCACAGAAATGCTAAAATGCACCAGCAGACAGACAGACTCACCCTTTCAGTCATAGTGCTCGTTCAAAGAGGTAGGAGTGTTTTCCTGAGGTAATGACAGAAAAAGAGCATCTGGAGTTATTCACACCAATTAATGACAAACCTAGACATGACATGTATTATAATTTATAATGGGCTTGTGTGACCATTTTTACAGGCTTATTTATATTCAAGTATTAAAACATTGTCAATGATCTTTAATCCTTGTTAATAAATTATACCCTTATGAAAACTACTGTATTACTGTAATATTGTATTAACCAGGACTAGTAACCACGACTGTAGAAACCATGTTTTTTTTTTGGGCAGTAAGCAAGGTTTTGATACAATTAACCATTATTGTAGTATCCATATGGTAACTTGGTTTTAGTAATGGTAACCATAAAATAACATCTATGGTTAATTTTGTGGTTTTATATGTTGCTTATACTTACACATTTTTAAAAGGTAAACAAAGTAGCCTAATAATTTTTGCTTAGACCTATAGATATATAAAAAATTTAAGTAATAATTTAGTAATAAATGTAATTCATTAGAGGTATCAGTATTGGTATCGATATCAGCGATTCTGGCCAAAAAAGTACTTGGTATCACATTTAAATGGAAATAATTGGTATCGCCCATCCCTTGCCCCTGCCACCCAGCACCACCACATCTATGTAAAATCTTAAATTGCATCAGACGCACCCTTGCATCTCTAAATGTAGACAATGCTTTTTAGAATCCTGGTCCACACTCCCTCCTCCAATACCAAGTTGAAACCTTTCTCCCATAATCTATTGAGATAAGTTGAAGCTCTGTTACCCATACTCTGAATTAACAGGAAAAAATACACTGATGCCTCATAACCTTTTCCAAAGGCAGTAATCACCAATTCCAGAGTATCTGCCACTTTAGGGGAGTGTATGCTACCCCCAAAAATAGTATAGAGCAGATGGCGCAGCTGTAAATACGTAAAGAACTGAGATCTGGGAATCCTAAAATGTTGATCCATAGGACCAATGAGCCAAATGAGACTGAAAGCATAATAATAAAACAAAATCTTGGGTTGGCCTAGTCCACCTTTGTCAATCAGACTATATACTTTTGTCAATCAGACTATTGAAGTGTAATCTGGGACGCTTACCATTCCAAATGAAGGACTTCACTATGCAGGGAAAGACTGTAGCAGGTAGTTGCAGGTAATTTTTAATAACATTAACCTTCCCAATCATATATAAATGTAATGAAGCCCACCTTCCCACATTGCTCGAAAACCTTTTTATAAAGGGGTCAAAATAAACTCTGAATTTGCTCAGAATAAAATACTCAAATCCTTAATGCCCTGTTTAGACCACTGGAAGGCACCTTGCTGGAAGGCCGATACTGGACAGTACACTGTCAGAGCCAAAGCTTTGGATTTAGACCAATTGACTTTGTATCCTGAGAATTTGGATAAGGAATTAATAATTCTGTTGAGGCAAGGTATAGATCTAGTAAGGTCAGAGGTGAATAATAAAATATTATCTATGTAAAGCAGAACCTTCTGCGCCACACCTCCCGCCATCACCCTTGGAAAATCATCCTCTGCGGCTGCTAATGGTTCCAGGGAAAGCAGAACAATAATGGGGAAAGTGGGCAACCCTGCCGAGTGCACCTGTTCTATTAATCCATTTGTTTGTACCACTGCGACAGGGTGTCTATAAAGTAACTTAATCGAACCAATAAATTTGCTCTCGAACCCATACTTTACCAAAATCTTAAAAAGATAATCCCGTTCTTCTATATCAAACTCCATTTCGGTGTAAAGTGAGATGGCAGGGATCAGAGACTAATCATTCATTACTGACCACATGATATTGATGAAACACCTGTTATCAGAAGAGCTACGGCCCGAATAAACCCCACCTGATCTATATGTATAAGAGATGTCTTAATCGGTAAGCCAACATTTTTGACAAAAATGTTACATCCAGCTGGATCAGAAAAATTGGACGGTAACTTTTACACTCGCTTGGATCTTTGTCCTTTTTAAGAATCAGACTGATCCGGGATTGTGTTATGGTTGGGGAAGCTTTCCATTCTTTAATGATTCCATATAAACTTCTAACAAAAGTTGAGCCAATTCTGTAGCATAAGATCAAAAAAATTCAGTGGCAAAACCATCTGGCCCCGGAGCCTTGCCTGTAGGTAAGTCCTTAATTACCTCATCAAGCTCCTCCAAGGTTATCTCAGAATCCAGAGAATTTTTTGGTTCCACAAAAAGAGATTCCAGAGTTCTAATGGTTCCACAAATTTTCATCAGTAGATGAAAACATGGAACTATAAAGATAAAGATAAAGATACAACTCTTTAAAGGCATTATCTTTTTTTTTTTTTTTTCATTTTCTCCCTATTTGGAATCTCCCAGTTCCCAATGTGCTTTTTTAAGTCCACATGGTCGTATAGTGACTCGTCTCAATCCGGGTGATGGAGGATGAATTCCAGATGCCTCCGCATCTGAGACCGTCATCCCGCATATCTTATCACGTGGCTCTAAAAACCTAAAAAGTGCCTCCCGTGCCACGCCCACAGAAGATAGCGAGGACCAGTTGGTCTCCATATAAACATTGATTTCGGTCTTTAACATTTGTTGGAAATCAAGATTTTGCGAAAGGGATACATTAATGCGCCAACTATATGATTTCTTTTTCTCCGTATGTGGCAACATCTCTAAACTCACCAGGGCATGATCTAAGTCTAAGATGTTTCCAATTGAGCAATCAACATCAGATGAAATGTCATCGACATGTTGAGCAGACTCAGGAAGAGCTCGTCAAGGAATTTCACCCTATCTCGGCCTTCTTCGTTCTCAGGAATTCCAACAATTCGGACATTGTTTTGCCAGCTGCGATTCTCTAAATCTTCCTACTTTTCCCAAATGGGTTCCATATCTCTGCCTTCTTCATGCTCAGGAATTCCAACAATCCATATATTATTTCTTCTGCTCCTATTTTCGAGATCTTCCAGTTTTTCCAAAATGTTTCCCACATCAATTTTGATCATGAGCGGATAATTCCCTTTCCGATGACTCCAGATAATCGCCACTCTTGTAACCAACTCCATGATCGATCGACATATTACAGTGAGATCCTCCAAGTCAGCAACATCTTTCATCAGCATCACAGACATGTTGGACAGTTGGTGTTGAATCTCTCCTGCCGCGCCATCCAAATCGAGTCCCCGGTCTGCAGGCCCGTCAGAGGATTCAGCTAGAGCAAGTAAGTGTCTTTTAATGTCTCCAGAGACTGAGGATTTTGAATTCTTTGCCATGTTTACCTCAAAGAACAAATATTTAACTAGGTTTATCAAATCTCACCAGATTATAACATGAAAATAATAAAAAAATTTGCAAAGTGCACAGAGCTCGTTGTTCACACGTCCTAGACTAGATGTAAAATTTATTGTAAAAATGTTTGACTAACCGATTAAGTAAAGTTATGACATCTCTTATACATATAGATCAGGTGAGGTTTGTTTGGGGCTGCAGCTCTTCTGATAACATTAGGCGTTGTGGTCAGTGGCGAATGATCAGACTCCAGTTGCTGCCATCTCACTTGATGCCAAAATGGCATTTGATATAGTAGAATGGGATTATCTTTTTAAAATTTTGGAAATATACGGGTTCGGGCATACTTTCATTGGATGGATTAAGTTGCTTTATAAATGCTCAGTAAAGGCGGTACAAAACATTTATTAATTTCAGATTATTTTACTCCGGATAGGGGGACCCAGCAGGGTTGCCCTGGAACCATTAGCAGCCACAATAAGAAAGGAAGATGATTTTCCAGGGGGGGTGGCAGGAGTTATGAGGCATTAGCTTTTGCTTTACGCGTATAATATTTTATTCTTCTCCGACCCCACTAGATTTATGCCTTGCCTCCACAGAATGACTCACTCCTTTTCTAAGTTCTCAGGATACAGTCAACTGGTCTAAATCTGAAGCTTTGGCTCTGACATCGTACTGCCCAGTAACGGCTTTTCAGCCAGGCGCCTTCCAGTGGCCCAAACAGGGCATTAAGTATTTGGGCATTTTATTCCCAACAAATTTGTGTGATTTATTTAGAGTTAATTTTGACCTTTTAATAAAAAGGTTTTTGAGCAATGTGGGCAGGTGGGCTTCATTACATTTATCTATGATTGGGAAGGTTAATGCTATTAAAATTAATTGTATTCCAAAATTCAACTACCTGCTACAATCTTTCCCATTACCTTACGTTCACACCAGAGGCGGCGAGAGGGTCAAATTGACCGGAAGTCATTCATTTTCAATGACAGACAGCGTCTCTCGGCGGAGAGAAGCGGCGCGGCGAGTCTTGTGCGGCATGGGCATCAGATGGAAGTTCAAGTGCAGTCAACATTATGGTAATGAGCTGTGTAATATATGACCAAGACCACAGTTATTATTACAAATGTATTTTATTTTGATAACAAACAACTATAATTTTAATTACTTTCTGCCATCGATCGATTTCTTATTTTCACATTTTAAAGAGTTCATGAGGATATACGCTACTTGTGATAGGTCGGCAAAAAGTAAATGGTCGACATGTCTGGATGTTTAAATTGCGGCCCCTTTAAATATAGTTTACAAAACAAAGCATTCTGAACAAACGTTGCAGCCTATTTCAACTACGTCAGAGCGTCAACGAGCGTCCTTGAGCGTCGAAGGCAGGGCAGCCAGAGCGAATTTTGACGCTCTCGCCGCTTCTGGTGTGAACGTACAGTTAGATGTCTCCCTCTCTTACTTGAAGCAATTTGATAGCATAGCGAATTATTCATTTGGAATGGTAAGCATCCCAGATTACATTTCAATAAATTACATAGGCCGATTGACAAAGGTGGGCTAGACCTACACAAGATTTTGTTTTATTATTATGCATTCAGTCTAAGACATTTGGCTCATTGGTCGCTTCCACCTGAGAGAGTTCTTCCCTGGTTTTGTTATTGAACATGATGTTCTTGCCCCTATTTTACCATTGCAAAGCCTTTCTATTAAACCAACTGTAGAAATTAAGTTACACCCCATTCTTTTGTTTAATTCTGACATTTATTTAAATGTTGCCCAATTTTTTTAACCAACATCAGTCCTGATCATAAACAACTAATCATTTTCGGTATTTTAAATCTTTAAATGTCAGTTTGTGTACACACGCGCACGCACTCACGCACACACGCCCACACACACACACACACACACACACACACACACACACACACACACACACACACACACACACACACACGTTGTGTTTCCATGTTTTATGGGGACTTTCCATAGACATATTAATTTAGTATGATTTATAAGCTGTTTTCCTCATGGGGACCGACAAAATGTCCCCACAAGGTCAAAAATTTTGGGTTTTACTATCCTTATGGGGACATTTGGTCTCAACAAAGTGATAAATACACGCTCACACACACACACACACACACACACACACACACACACACACACACACACACATGTTGTGTTTCCATGTTTTATGGGGACTTTCCATAGACATAATGGTTTTTATACTGTACAAACTTTATATTCTATCCCCTAAACCTAACCCTACCCCTAAACCTAACCCTCACAGAAAACTTTCTGCATTTTTACATTTTCAAAAAACATAATTTAGTATGATTTATAAGCTGTTTTCCTCATGGGGACCGACAAAATGTCCCCACAAGGTCAAAAATTTTGGGTTTTACTATCCTTATGGGGACATTTGGTCTCCACAAAGTGATAAATACACGCTCACACACACACACACACACACACACACACACACACACACACACACACACACACACACACACACTTTTAGCTGCATCATTCATTAAATTAGCCTGCAGTGCTCTACAACACAGCAAACAGAAAATAAGCATGTATTTGCTCCATAAGCTAAACATGAGAAAAATGGTGCCATCTAGTGTAAAATTTAACAACCGTGAGTCACCACATACTAAAGCCATTCCACGAACATGGTTTGTAATCATGGTGAACCGTCCTCAAGTGTAAGCACTACAGGAATCATTCCTCACCATTCTCAGAGCTATTCGCCGATGGAGAAAAAGCAGCTAAAGAGGTTTGGGTTCCCTTCTCCACTCCCCCAAATAAAACTATTTCTTAAAGCAAACATTTTTTTTTTAATACAAAACAATAAAAATGGTTTTAGGAGGGGGGCAAAGCCAAAACAAACTAAATTACATGAAGGGGAGTCATCTACCTTACCAAAAGCATTAGACACTATGTGTGTGAGGAGAAAAAAAAACACTCCCTACAAACTTTACAATATATACAAAAGTTGTGGCAGAAAGTAGCTACATTTAAATGACTGAAATCAATCTCAATAAACAAGAGACTCAGTCGTAACTCATTACACAATAACATGCAAAACTATATTAATATGCAGCAAGGGTTGGAGACAGGAAAGATGTGGCTCCATTGCAGTGAGGTTCTGCTGGGTTTTTAAACCTACTTCCCTCTCCCAAACCAATCCTTACCAAGAAGTGATTGGCAATCATTATTGCAGGCACCTGAAGTTGAGCAGCCTGCAGGGAGGAAAGATACAACAAACCAGGAAAAATGAAGCAAAAGCACCATTCTGAGAAAATTCTAGAGACTGTTGTGCATGAAAATCCAGAGATCAAAAGTTACAAAAATTCTCAAACCAGCCTTCTGGCTCCAACAATCATGCCACAGTCGAAATCACTGAGATCACATTGAAATGCATAGGTAGAGAGTCAAATTCTTCATTAACTGATGCTTTAATCAAGTCTTCCATGACATGGATCCAGGAAATAGGGGTTTTAGGATAAACATTAAGGTTTTGAGCTTCTTATGAAACCAGTTGTGGTGTTGCAATATGAATGAGATTGTGATGCAGGTGGTGGATGCACATGGTCTCTCAACGGTCCACTTATGAGAATGATGACGCACTCTGTTTAAAAACCGTCTGCCTCACTGCAGGACGAGTGCAGCGCTCTGAGAATGTGTGATTAGGACTAAATGGGTGTGTATGTGTGCGCCCGCACAAAGTGTGTGACTGCATACACAATTCATAAACTCTCCAAATGTCTGTGCCACTGAAATCTGCCAAGAATGTGAGTCAAATATCTCACATCTCCTCTCACTCCTCCCTGCATTTGATTTACTGCTTCGCACACTATTTCAGCCCTGCTAATGTCTCTTTCAGTCCATCTTCCTCTTGCTGTCTCTTTTTATTCCGTTTCAAGTTTTCTCATCAAACTCTGTCTCTTTCCTTCATTTAATTTGAGGAATATGTGCGTTATGCGGTACTCAAAGTTTGAGAACACATCTAAATGAAAACAAGATGAAAACGTTGTACTTCTTGTTAGTATGTAAGGAGGAATGAAGGGGGGTTCAGAGTAAGGGGGTCGAGACATCGAAGAGATTTGCGAAGATTTGATGCAATATTTTCACCCTGCATTAGACATTCACGTTTATTCTCTCTGATAATGAGGACACCATTAAATGCTGGGCCTCAGAAACAAATCGATTCTTGGGCTCATTATTCAATAAAACACTGCAGTTCTTGCACCGTGCTCTAAACACCTGCACAATATGTAAAGAAAGAGAGATAGGAAAAAAGATCTAGCAACATACCAGCACTAACCAACCTAGAACAGCATGGGAATTTCATACTGGTTAAGCTGGTCTTTTCAGCAGGGAGATAAGAAGATGTAGGTGACATGCTCATGACAGCTCAAGAAGCACTGGAAAAATAGAAGAAGCAGTAAGAGTGAATTAGAAAACGAGAGCGAGGAATGTTAGTGAGTGGTGAGAGAGAGAAGCTGATGACGACAAACAGAGCGGAAAGACCAAAAGAAGACAGTGTTAAAACAAGAGAATGTGTAACATTCAACAAAGAATGTGAGGTGAATAAAGATGAGCTGCATGTGAGACAGATGTGTGAATTTATTGAAATGATTGCTAATATAAGCTAACCTAAACACAGCAGGATAATAACAAAAGCAGCTAGCTAGTAATGAGAAATTTCAGTTTATATGTTTATAATTGTATATGTGTGTGTGTGTGTGTGTGTGTGTGTGTGTGTGTGTGTGTGTGTGTGTGCGTGCGTGCATGCACGCACATAAAAAAAGTGATTACAGCTCCAATGTGAACATCACAAACCTGCAGTGTCTGTGTGTACGTGTTGAAATGTACAAGTAATCTTATTAATTGACATTTGTTTCTCGTGGGGGCGATTATAAACAATTCCAGCTCACTGTGATGAGCAAATTCCGGCATAAAAAAAAGAAAAAGATGAAGAAATTTGCTTCATTCCTCCATACACATATTCCCCCATTCATGCATTCAATGAATCATTCAATCAACGTTCAACAGCCTGCCATGATATTGACGTGGTCACCACCCTTCCATTGCCAGTCAACACATTGTCTCATTGAGCAGCATGGCCAACAGCCAATGGGTACGTAGATGGTAGGTAGGATGATAAAGGGCCCTATTTGCGCAATTGTGCTTTATCCAATCCACAGTTTCCACAGTTCAAAAATAAATTTTGACTTGAGTGTGCTTCACATCACATTGATTTCTTTAATTCACAATCAGCACAAGATGTAACACAAACAATTTGAAGACTAAGTATTAGATGAAAAATGAAACCGCCTGATGGCAATAGTCTACAGAATATTTCAAGTTTCCATGGATTAATTACTGTGGAATTGACAGAAAGAGAACTTGTGCCTCCCACCAGGACTCAGACATTTGTGTGCGTGTGCATGTGTAGTGTGTATTTCTGTTAAGCAGGCTGCCTTTGCAAATGGTGGGAGACTGAGTAAACTCTTCATCTTGCTGCTCTTTCAGTGAGAGCCATCTGTTAAAGCCAGTACAGCTTTGGTTGGTTGGAAAAAAAGAAAGAAAGAAAAAGAATGTAAGTTAGAAAGAAAGAAATATGGAAGTAAGTATGGATGGGAAAAGAAAGAAAGGAAGATGGAAGGACGAAAGGATGGAAGGATGGAAGAAGAAAGAAAGATGGAAGGAAGGAAGATGGACTGATGGATGGAAGTAGAAAGAAAGATGGAAGGAAGGGTAGACAGATAGATAGAAGAAAGAAAAAAGTAAAAAGGATGGATGGATGGATGGAAGACAAAGAAAGAAAAAGAAAGATGGAAGGAAGGATGGACTGATGGATGGTAGAAGGAGATAGAAAATAGAAAGAAAGAGAGAGAAAGATGGAAGGAAGGAAGATGGATGACAAAGAAGGATGGAAGGAAGGATGGATGGATGGATAGGAGAAAAAAGAAAGATGGAAGGAAGAATGGAAGAATAAAGAAAGATGGATGACGGATGAAGAAAGATGGAAGGATGGATGGATGTCTAGAAGAAAAGAAAGAAAGAAAGATGGATGGATGGATGGAAGGAAGGAGGAACGGATGGATGGAAGAAAGATGGAAGGAAGGATGGACTGATGGATTGAAGAAAGAGATAGAAAATAGAAAGAAAGAGAAAGAAAGATGGAAGGAAGGAAGATGGATGAAAAAGAAGGATGAAGGAAGGGTGAATGGATGGATAGGAGAAGAAAGAATGATGAAGGAAGAATGGAAGAACAAAGAAAGATGGATGGATGGATGAAGAAAGATGAAAGGATGGATGGATGTCTAGAATAAAAGAAACAAAGAAAGAAAGATGGATGGAAGGAAGGATGAAAGGACAGATGGAAGAAAGATGGAAGAAGAAAGAAAGAAAGAAAGAAAGAAAGATGGATGGAAGAAGAACCGTGTATTTTGTGAATACTTCATCCAATAACACCATTATTTTGTATTTTTTTTCTTCCTGAGGGTGCGTTATACTTATATTAGTCTCACATGCTCTGCGGCTCTGAATTGAGACAGTTTAGAGCTCTGAATGATGGTGTATGGTGTCATGGTAACTGCATCTAATAGTTAATAATTTTTAATTCAAAGAACTTTACTAGCAATGGAGAAGAAGGGTGTGTGTGTGTGTGTGTGTGTCTGTCTGTGTCTGTATGTACCAGGTGAGGTCAGATTGAGTGATGAGAGAGAAAGAATGAGCACATGTGAGATTGTACTATAGAGCCTTGGGTGTTGAATGGTAGAAAAAAGTACGCCCACACTAAATATGTTTCTTATCCACAGATAAGCATTTATTATTTGGTCATGCTTTCTGTCCAGCACTTTGTTTTTCCTAGTGAAAAGATTCAACAGCTCATTCTTTCACAGTCTTGCATTCAAATGAACGATACACACATTGGGTAAAAAGGTATAACTAATGCTTTGGTCATCTGTGAGCGACCTCACAAATATGGTCACTCGAGAGCACCTCAAGGCAGTTTGACCTTACCCATTCCAGCTGATATTTACATAACACACACACTTCACACAAACAGTTATTAGACAAATATTTGTCATGGCAACATTCAGGATCGCCTGTGGGGGAAAATGGCAGTATTAACTGCTTCTATACTATCATAAGGTAAACATAAGACAAGATATTGCTACAATTAACAGTATAACCCTAAAGAAAACAAGATCTTGCTGCATTAATTGATTGGTATTGATCTTGTTTTGGTCCCTAAAGATGAGCAGTGAGACCAAAACACAGTTTCAATCCACTGCATCACTTTTTTCAGAAGAGAAAATGTAATTTTCTACATTAGAATGCATTCCTCCATACTTATTCACATGTCCATCCTTTATTATTCTATCTTTTCGACTCTACCACCCACATCCGCCCCTGCATTCCACTCTTTCTCTCTTCCTCTTTCTGTACATTTCCTTTTCTTTCTCTCCTCTTGTCCTTGCCCTCTCAGTTTATTTCCCTACTAGGCAAGGAAAGGACCAATGAGGAAAGCGATGACATCAGCATGCCTCCCAAAGAACAACATTGGAGAGAAAGACAAGGGAAGTACAGGTATAGGAGGTTTGAGAGGCAGACCAGACAAAGTCGTCCGTGACCAATGGTAGACATTATTCTGACAGTCTACCAATCTGTAAGTAAGCACGTCTTATTGATTTACCAATCTTTCAAGCTTTGCGCACTAGTCAAACCACTTTAAGGAACAGTAGTGATGTCAAAGCCAAAAAGCCAGCTATAAAGTCTGCATCACTTTCACAGTTGAGAAATTATCTAATTCTTTCTTAAATGTCCATTTATTGCTTTTTCCTTGAAGTCAGTCCTCGTTTTAGCATAATGCCAATTATTTCTTGACTGGCTATTGACTATTAATCTAAATTGATATTTAAAATAAGAAAGGATGGAGTTGCCAATGTCTCACAGGATGTGAGAAATAAGCAATTACAAATATGAATTTCAAAAAAGAATATAGTCTTGGAAAGAAGCAGTGAATCTATTCGACAGTTAAGACACAACATGTTAACAGTATTTTGAAATTCATGCAGCCAAACATAACCTGTGCCGTTGAATGATCTTTCCATGCACTGGCCGAAGAAATACCACAACTGACATTACTCACAGTGACATTCTTGGCCAATCAGAACAGTGACAAACATAAGGCCTTTCGTAGCGCTATTTACAGCTCTCTCTGCCAAGATGTCGTATTTACAGAAATGATCATTTCATAGCTGGTGGGTGATGTAATAAAATATTTCGCCTTCTCTTGTGTGTACTCTCTCTCTCTATATATATACTGTATGCGCACATATCTTACCATTATTTTGGTAATCTCTACCTCTGCCTCTAGTTCTAAGCTCCTGGCTCCACTATCTGTGTTTCACTTTGCTCCTTCACGTTTTCATCTTTTGCTCTTCAAGCTCTGAATAATTTTGAGACCCTTCTGTTAGTCTAATAATTTGCTCAAGATACTGTTACCAGTAACAATTAACAGAGCTATAATTGTAACTATGGCATTAGCAGTGACAGCATTAGTTGGAAAGTTAGAGAGAGGTTGTCGTGATGACATTACAAGCTATAATTACAACTAACTATCATAGAAGCACTTAAGAGTGGTTGAAAAGTTAGAAGCATACAAATATTGTACATAAACCTAAGATGAAGATTCATATCTCTCTGTCTGCACTGACTGTGACAGAGATGGCGCGGAGTACACATGCCCTCAAAAAAGAAGGACAGTGTTTCTGCTTCACTAACAAGCCCTCTGAAAATTTTTCACAAGTTTCCTGAAGGGCCTGAACTGCCCAACGATCCCTGCTCTCCACTGTATCCTAAATCAGTGTAGTGCCCTCTAGATGCCAAGACCTAGAGGCTCAAACTGAACAGAACAAAGATACAGGTGAGGTTGATGGTAAACAGGAATCAAGGCATTTAAGAGTTAAATTGAGCAAACAGGGTTTTCCCTCCTCCAGAGAGGAGAAAAATGAGGGGATGAGGGTTCTTCGGACATTGATAGATTCAGCCAAACAGAAGATGGACAGAGCCAGTCAAGACAGACATGGAGAGTAGCAAGAGAGCAGAAGATGAGGATCGAAAATAAGAGGAGGAGGGGGGCAGAGATTCGAATTCGGGTGGGCACTCAAGCTCAAAGCAGCGCAGGGAGGTGACACCTGCATCTTCATTGCCATAGTTGGCCCAGTACTCTTCTGGGTCAAGCTTGGGAAGAAGAGCCTCTTCATCCCCAAGTTCATACTTTGTGGATGTAGATGTGATTGAGGATTTTCCTCCAGGGAAGGGGTACGCCTTGGTCTCTGAAGTCTTCTCAAAGATGCCTTTGGAGGTGCTGGCAGGCTTGTGCTTGGAGAACCACCAACGGGTCTTGGTGCTGAAGGTGGTGGTGGTCGAGCCAGCAAGGGAGCCAGAGTCAGGGAGGGGGCACAGAGCGAAGTCCATCTCCCTCAAGAAGCGCAGGTCCTGTCCACGACGAGGGGCTGGGGAGGCGCACAGCACCTCAGAGCTAGAGAGACGGGCGCCACGGAAGAACTCCCAAAGAGGGCGAGCCTCACAGCCGCAGGCCCAGGGGTTGTTGTTCAGCCGCAGAAACTCAATGGAGGCAATGTCCCGCATGGCCTGACCAGGCAGCTCTGCCAGGGAGTTGTTGAAGAGGAAGAGCATGGTCAGCCTGCCCAGGTCACGGAAAGCACGGCGGTTGACCTGACGGACCCTGTTGTCATGGAGCAGCAACCTGTCAAGGTTCACCAGGCCACGGAACACATTCTCGGACAGAGTGCGGATACGGTTGCCATGCAGGAAGAGCTGACTGAGGTTGATCAGGTCCGAAAAGAGATCATCCTGGATGAAGTGGAGTTGGTTCTCCTGCAGGTAGAGGAATTGCAGGCTGTAGAGCTTGTGGAAGATGTCATGGGGGAGGGCTGCCAGGCGGCAGCGGTGCATGTGGAGGCTCTGGAGCTTCTCTAGGCCACGGAAAGCTCCACCCTCAAGACGGTGCAGGTGAGGGTTGTCACCCAGATCAAGTTCCTCCAGATCACGCAGCTCACTGAATGCACCAGCCTCGATCCAGGTGATGTTGTTGGAGAAGAGCCACAAGACCTGATATGTGATGAAAAGATGGACAGAAAAGAAGAATATGGGAGGAATAGGGAGCACAGGGTAAAGGATAGTGGAAGAAATGGAAGAACAAGCAAGTTGGGGAGAAAGAAGGGAGAGGTAATGATTGTAATAAGGTGAAGAGAAAAAAAGAAGGGTGTGTTATACATTTGCCATTTCCTTTTGGTACAGTAGTTCTCATATCTCATATTTTTTCTGTAGGCTTAATAAATATGCATCAATGTACAGTTTATTTACAAATATAAGGATTAAATATTCTCACACTATTACTCATATACTGTACACACACTAAATCTAAACTATATATAAACTAAATAGTATAGTATTAGCTAAACCTTACCCTAACTCTTTGCATTATTAGAATGTTAAAAATCTTTATTTAATTTATGTATGGATCGTTTTTCAAAATGAGGACCTCACTTTTGGGTACAAATTTGTCCAAACTATAGTTAAGTAAGATCACACACACACACACACACACACACACACACACACACACACACACACACACACACACACACACACACACACACACACACACACACACACATGCTCATCCTTACCTGTGTGCCAAAAGCAAAGGACCCCACTCTCAGTTCAGTAATGCGGTTGTTTTGCAGAAAAACGCGCTGGGATTCATAGGGCATGCCGGTGGGCACAATGGTGAAGTTCTGCGCTTGGCAGCTCACTGTCATGGGGGTCGGGTAACACACGCACCGGTGAGGGCAGTTCTGCGCAGGCACGGGCTTTACCACGACAAGCCAGACAACCAGCCAGAGCGAGAGAGCGCCTGATGGAAAGAGAGTTGCGCGTCACATTACTAGAATTTTTGCATTGGCTAAAGCACGCGTTCATGCTTAACGCCTAGACGAGAGCTGTCCAATAGCTCTGCTGCTGAAACCAATGAAGTCGGCAATAAACGCATCTACATATACAATACTATTTGTGTCTAATATTACAATACAAATACAATAATAATAATGGCAATAGCTCTTTCGTATTTTAGGAATCTCAAAGCGAATTTTCACATTTGCCTAATAATTTTAAACATGGCTCTTCGTTCTTCTTCAAAAAGTACAACTTTAAAATAAATTCAAACACTTGCTTGTATTCATTTTGTGTGAATAAAATCTGAATTTATAATCTCAAAACATTACTTTAAAACATCTTAAAGTTCAAAGACATAATACATTGGAACATCTGTTGCTGCACAAAACCAAATACATTCCCGACACCCAACTTGTTCATGTTTATATCTTTTAAGTTCTTTAAAGGCAATAATTCCCCATACTTTAAACACTTGAGAAAAGTGCTGTACACTTTAAATACAGACCCAGACAAGAGATGAACAAAGAAGAGGCAGAAACTCACCCTTAATGTTGTGCGCAATGGAGCTGCGTTGGCTCCGCGTAAAAGTAGATGTTTCCATTTCGAACCAAAGACGAGAGCGAGTTAGCCTGAGGAGTTTAAGGAATGATTCCCTGCTATCTCCGCTGATGCTCTGGTTCCCGTGTCGGAGCGACTGAGAGAGTGCCGAATGATGGGTCTCGGGCCCATTTTATACCAGAGCGCGATGCACGCCTACGGTTGTGGGCACCACGGAATCTCTCCGACGTCACCAGTCGGGTTAAGCCCAAGCGAGGGCGGTGGGGAGGGTTTTAGCGCACTAGTTTGGACCGAGGGAAGTCGTACGTCTTAGCTCAGAGTTACGTAGAGCACCACGATTGTGGAGACGTAGTTTGGAAAGGGCGGGCAAGGCGCCCGTTAATGACTGAACAGAGAACAGGCGAGAAGTCGTACACGAGGCACATGAAATAGGCACACAGCTCGTTTCTTGGCTTTGGATCCGAAATCCCTTTGGATATTGCTTTCCTCCGCATTATTAATGACAAGCCTAAAGGAAACTAATGCAATATGTGCTAAGGAGACTCTATTCTCTAGAGGTACAGAAGTCATGACTTCAAATATAGTTATCCGAAGTTGCAACACTAAGATAATCGCAATTTGGGATTTAATAATGGGTGACTAAAGAAGTTATTACCACATACAGTTAACTGCTGAGAGAAAAGTAACTGTATAGACCAATTAATAGAAAGTTTGGTCTCCTATATGGGCAGCTTCCTGAACACAGATTAAACCTTGAAATATGAACTAAACTACGCTGAAAAGGTGTTAAAGTATGGTAACAACTAAATTAACAGGTTTTATTCAAGTCAAAAACACTAACACCTAACACCACAAAATCAACCAGAATACATTGTTACACCAACAAAAGTAATTTTTAAGTGTTATATACAATTGTAGGGTACCACTTTTTTATTGTTGGTATGTATCCACTGATAATGTTGTTTAGTTTAGTTTGTTTAGAAAGTTTTTTGCACTATATAGGCCCATTCTATGTTCACAGCACTGGTTAGGTTCACATCCAATCCCATAAAATGATCTTTATTTTGTTACAAAAATGTTAATCGCATTAAAAGTATATGTGCGGAAAATGCTTATCATGCAGCACCATTCATGTGTAACAACCTCAAAGGTTTACTAGCAGACTACAAATCCAGATAGACAGGCAGACAAACTGAAAGACAACGGTGGACCCAGTGGAAGTCCTTGTTGTTTTAGCACCTCCTACATTCACTCATGTTCTGGACGCCTCTCTCTTTTCCTCCCTCCCTCTCCACCTTCACAACAACACAGGATGACTGGACAAACAGGCTTTCCCCGCTCCACCTACATCCACCAGCTGGAAGGGTGTCTCATGTTTATTACCCTATCGCAAACAGACAGCCAAGTGTATGGCATGACTGACAGCATTTAGGTTGTGGTACAGTTGTGTTTAGTGTGAGAGGAGGACAAATGAATGAAAAACAACAACAAAAGGATTATGACAGAGGAAGGATAGGACGAGTGCAATACAGAAGAGGTGGATGGAAAGAAGGCATTTAGGAAACGAAAAGCTTGGGAAAGAAATGGCACATGACTCATATAGTGGAACTAGTGCAATATAGACTGTAATAGTGGGATGTTGCACACAAGTCTTGATTAGCGTGCGGGCCAATAGCCTAATGCATTAAATCTTTATGCCATGTAGTGTTCCAAGAGTGGCTTTGTAGTGCCCTAAGGGAGTGCTCTACTGTGGCAGCCCACATTTAATGGCAGATGTACTTTGTTCTGTTGCATAGAGAGGGCAGAATAAAATCATCACTAATTTTAGAAACTGCGTCACATTTTAAGGAATGTTCCAGGTTTAATACAAGTTAAGCTCAATCAACAGCATTTGTGGCACAATGTTGATTACCACAAAAAATGATTTCGACTCATTCCCACTTTTCCAAAAAAAAAGCAAATATAAAGGTTACAGTGAGGCATTTATAATTGAAGTGAATGTGGCCAATTTTTTGGGTGGTTTAAAGGCCAAAATGTGAAGCTTGTTTGTTAATAAAAACATTTATATTCATTTTCCTGTTGAATCAGATTGGCCCCATTCACTTTTTTTTTTTTTTTTTTTTTTACAATTTCAAGTGCCTCACTGTAACCCCGATTTTTGCTTCTTTAAAGAGAAAGGACAAGTTGAAATTAATTTTTGTGGTAATTTTGTGGTTATGCCACAAATGCTGTCGATTGAGCTTAATTTTTTATTGAACCTCAAATATTCCTTTAAGTTATAGCCTGATGGGCTGCCCATAGCGACAGTACGCTGCTTGAAGACTTTCCATTATTATTACTATCCATAGAGTATACTTAATTTCCAAAATAAACGTTAA